>NW_022170509.1:21555005-21825307 GCF_008802855.1 Photinus pyralis
ATTCGGTCCTACCTAAGTTGCAGTATTCGATTGAAGGGGTTGTAAATTTTGTGGTCGGTCAAATATTTATATTTCCTTAATGAATTAAATTATAAAGAACTACAAGCAACCCCTCATTTGCCAAGTATAAGTAAAATCTCGTCCCGTATTAGAAATTCGTAAGTTTAATGAAAATTCGCTCCTACATAAGTTGCAGTATTCGATTGAAGGGGTTGTAAATTTTGTGGTAAGTCAAATACTTATATTTCCTTAACGAATTAAATTAAAATGAACTACAAGCAACCCCTCAGTTGCCAAGTATAAGTAAAATCTCGTCCCGTACTAGAAATTCGTAAGTTTTATGAAAATTCGCTCCTACCTACGTTGCAGTATTCGATTGAAGGGGTTGTAAATTTTGTGGTAAGTCAAAAATTTATATTTCCTTAATCAATTAAATTATAAAGATCTACATAACCCTTCAGTTGCCAAGTATAAGTAAAATTTCGCCCCGTATTAGAAATTCGTAAGTTTTATGAAAATTCGCTCCTACCTACGTTGCAGTATTCGATTGAAGGGGTTGTAAATTTTGTGGTAAGTCAAAAATTTATATTTCCTTAATCAATTAAATTAAAAAGATCTTCAAGCAACCCCTCAGATGCCAAGTATAAGTAAAATCTCGTCCCGTACTAGAAATTCGTAAGTTTTATGAAAATTCGCTCCTACCTACGTTGCAGTATTCGATTTAAGGGGTTGTAAATTTTGTGGTAAGTCAAAAATTTATATTTCCTTAATGGATTAAATTAAAAAGATCTACAAGCAACCCCTCAGTTGCCAAGTATAAGTAAAATCTCGTCCCGTATTAGAAATTCGTAAGTTTTATGAAAATTCGCTCCTACCTACGTTGCAGTATTCGATTGAAGGGGTTGTAAATTTTGTGGTCGGTCAAATATTTATATTTCCTTAATGAATTAAATTAAAAGATCTACAAGCAACCCTTCAGTTGCCAAGTATAAGTAAAATCTCGTCCCGTATTAGAAATTCGTAAGTTTTATGAAAATTCGCTCCTACCTACGTTGCAGTATTCGATTGAAGGGGTTGTAAATTTTGTGGTAAGTCAAAAATTTATATTTCCTTAATGAATTAAATTAAAAAGAACTACAAGCAACCCCTCAGTTGCCAAGTATAAGTAAAATCTCGTCCCGTATTAGAAATTCGTAAGTTTTATGAAAATTCGCTCCTACCTACGTTGCAGTATTCGATTGAAGGGGTTGTAAATTTTGGTAAGTCAAATATTTATATTTCCTTAATGAATTAAATTAAAAAGATCTACAAGCAACCCCCATTTGCCAAGTATAAGTAAAATCTCGTCCCCTAGAAATTCGTAAGTTTAATGAAAATTCGGTCCTACCTAAGTAGCAGTATTCGATTGAAGGGGTTGTAAATTTTGTGGTCGGTCCAATATTTATATTTCCTTAATGAATTAAATTAAAACTACAAGTAACCCTTCAGTTTCCAAGTATAAGTAAAATCTCGTCCCCTATTAGAAATTCGTAAGTTTAATGAAAATAAATTCAGTCCTACATAAGTTGCAGTATTCGATTGAAGGGGTTGTAAATTTTGTGGTCGGTCAAATATTTATATTTCCTTAATGAATTAAATTAAAAAGATCTACAAGCAACCCTTCAGTTGCCAAGTATAGGTAAAATCTCGTCCCCTAGAAATTCGTAAGTTTTATGAAACAACGCTCCTACCTAAGTTGCAGTACTCGATTGAAGGGGTTGTAAATTTTGTGGTCGGTCAAATGTTTATATTTCCTTAATGAATTAAATTAAAAAGATCTACAAGTAACCCCTCATTTGCCAAGTATAAGTAAAATCTCGTCCCCTAGAAATTCGTAAGTTTAATGAAAATTCGGTCCTACCTAAGTAGCAGTATTCGATTGAAGGGGTTGTAAATTTTGTGGTCGGTCCAATATTTATATTTCCTTAATGAATTAAATTAAAACTACAAGTAACCCTTCAGTTTCCAAGTATAAGTAAAATCTCGTCCCCTATTAGAAATTCGTAAGTTTAATGAAAATAAATTCAGTCCTACATAAGTTGCAGTATTCGATTGAAGGGGTTGTAAATTTTGTGGTCGGTCAAATATTTATATTTCCTTAATGAATTAAATTCAAATTTGCAGCCACATACGGATTTAATTGCAAAGGAAGTGGTCTCAGTGCTGAGATCTAAAACCCTCACAAAGCGAATGACTTTTCACTTTTTCAGAACATTTTCTTATAGATTTTGTCGAGGATTGTGTACTGTGTAGAATCCAAAACATCGACAATGTTGGAGATTGGACCACCACATTAAAAGCGATTTCGGCCAATGGCCTACAAATGTGGCCAAATCGCGTTCTGCCACCATTGTTAAACGTTCGAAAACCCGCTGTCCGTCAGTAATGTTGCCCAATAAGGGTAGTTTATATAAAGTAGTTTATTCCAAAAATGTTATTGTCCAATCCAAAACGAACAGAATTTTCAAAATAGGACTAGGTACTATATCCAAACTTACATCCCTTTCCTTGCTGTTTGTAAAATCGTTTCTTGTCCACTATACGGACTATGGATGTAGCAGTGCAATCTGTAAGGGAGTTACAATCCCACTTGATCCCATGTGAAATAAACAACAAAAATTTTTCTTGTCCAGTTTGTAGTAAAGGATTGGTATAAAAATCTATTACCATAGAGGAAATACAATGGTATTACCTATAAATGACGCGTCTTTTAACCCGATTTAGTTATATGTAGCACAAATTTGAATTAATCTACTGTTTAATTTCTCAAAAGCACTCGATCAAATTCACTCGGCGCAGTTTGATCGCACTAGCTATACAGTAAATTTCATTCTCTTTGTAATGGGCAAGGAATCAAAAAATCCCGCCCCTCAAAAACTAAGGAGTACCTAAGTGTCCCAGCGCATTTTAATTTATTTGCTTGGAAAGTTTCTCGAAGGGCCAACCAATCTTTAATAAAATAAAGTTAGACAAAACTCACCCTTTTCACGTGGAATATATACAGGTTTCATAGGAACAGAGTACATACAACCGCACTTTCTGGCGATTCATTCGCAAATGAATTGGGTATAGGTATACGTAATCTTATATAACTGCAATATTGATAAAGAGAAACAGATGCAGTCACTTGACCACGTGTTTACTTTACCTTTATACATGCTACGGTCAAAGCAATGATTCATAACTGATGATTAATGTTAATAATTGAAGGAAGGAACATTTTTTGAACAGATTGATCCCATAGGTACCAGCATAAAAAGTTATACTACTTTCCTTTTTCTTTTGAAAATCGGTTTTTAGTCCACTTTTGATGTAGTCGTATTGTATTACCTACAGATGAAGCGTCTTTATTAGTTCGATTTAGTTAAATGTAAGCACAAATTTGAATTAATCTACAACCGGTTTAATTTCTCAAATGCACACTCGATCAAATTCACTCGGCGGAGTCTGGTCGCAGTAAATTTCATTCCCGAATCAAAAAAGCTCATTCCTCAAAAACTAAGGAGTACCTAGTGTCGGAGCGTATTTTGATTTATTTATTTGCAAGGAAAGTTTCTCGATGGACCGCTCAATCTTGAATAAAATAAAGGTAGACAAAACTCACCCTTTTCACGTGGAATATATAGAAGTTTCATAGGAACCATTGAATAAAAACACTATTATTCAATGTAGGAACGGAGTACATACTACACTACCGCACTTACTGGCGATTCATTCGCAAATGAATTACGTACACACGTAATCATGTTTAACTGCACTGTTGATAACGAGAAATGGCCAATGAAGTCGCTTGACCACGTGTTTTCAATACGTTTATACAAGAACCATTGAATTTACGTGCTACGCTCAAAGCAATTAATGCGGCAATTATTCATAACTGTTAAATGTGAATAATTGAAGGGAACATTTTTTGAAGAGCCCTCGGAATGATTTTTTTAAAATTCAATATCTTCATAAAAGGCAAGTTTCCCTTCTCTTAAAGTTTTGAAAGGAAACGTACCCCAAATTTATTAGATTTACCGGTGATTATGAAGAATTGCCGCATTAATTATAATTTCACCGTAACATATGGAGGCACACAAAAATGATTTGTCGTCATACTGTTTTCATTTAGACGAGGGGGACTTTTGACCCAAGTCGCCTAATCTCGAAAGTTCTTGATGTTTTGGGTTCTACCATTGTTTAAATCTACAAAGCATAATCAATTATATTAAAAAGATGTACAAACAACCCTTCAGTTCCCAAGTATAGGTAAAATCCCACCCCGTTTAAAAATTCGTAATTTTTATGAAAATTTGTGCCTACCTACCTAGCAGTATTCTATTGAAGGGGTTGTAAATTTTGTGGTTTGTTAAATATTTATATGTCCTTAATGAATTAAATTAAAAAGATCTACAAGCAACCCTTCAGGTGCCAAGTATAAGTAAAATCTCGTCCCGTATTAGAAATTCGTAAGTTTTATGAAAATTCGCTCCTACCTACGTTGCAGTATTCGATTGAAGGGAAGGAAATTTTGTGGTAAGTCAAAAATTTATATTACCTTAATCAATTAAATTAAAAAGATCTACAAACAACCCTCCAGTTGCCAAGTATAAGTAAAATCTCGTGTTTGTATCCAAATTTTCCCGTTCGTTCGTTAATGGTAAATTAGGTAAATAAATATTGGGACAGCGTCACTTACCGGTAAATTTACTTGTTCTATTTCGGCGGCATCGCACTCACTCTCCTCGTTTCGCTATCTTCCCGTGACGCTGTTTGAGAATGAGGGAAAAACGGAATTGAACGAACTTTATTTTATTTAACCTATTTCCAACATATACCCCCCACCCAAATTTAACTATTTGCTCAAGTTAAGATTTAAATTAATTTCAAAATTTCACAAAAAAAATTATAAACAAATGTAAAGCGATTGATTTGGTTTAGGTTCCAAAAATAATAACAAAAAAATGCATTTAATTAATGAATTTTCTTTAAGGCGGTCCTTGATCGCTATACAAATTACAAGGTAATCCTCGCCTTGAAATAAACCTATCTAATGCAGAAAAGCAGGCTTCGGTAGTTAAAGAGGTGACAAATTCTAAGTGAATAGCTCTTGAAACCATGCAAATGAATAGTGCAACGTAACATTTTTGATATCTATCATGTCTTAATTTTGAAATTTTTACTTCAAATGGTCCTGCGTAGGCCAGACCTGTATGAGAGAAACACCTACCCGGTTCCAAACGATATGCAGGAAGATCTCCCATCGGAGGTTGGATGGGTTTTAAAGCAAATCTATACCATACCAAACATCGAAAAATTCTTTTCCGAATTAATGTCCTGTAACTTGGTATCCAGTAATACCGTGCAATTAGCGAATGTACCAAACGTTGTCCACCATGACCCGAGTAGATATGAAAATGATCACATATCAATATCGCCAATCTGCTTTCCATTGGAATCAAGTAAGGATGTTTTTGTCGTGAAGGTAATTGCGAATGTCTCAAACGCCTCCCCCCCACCATCAGGTACCCGTTCTCCGAGAGAAGTGGTGAAAGGAATCTTATATTCTTCGAACACACTAACCCCCGTTTAATCAAACTGATCTCGTTAAATAAATACTTATAGATTGTGTTATGCGTAATGCTAATAGTATACCGTTTTGGTATTCTACAGATTTAAGAGGACCAGTTAAACAACAAGAATCAGTGGTGGTGCGCTGTTTACCTATCCAATTTTTAACAAATCTAATTACATAACCAAAAATACGTTGTATTTTTAAAAGAGACGAATACCTTTCTAAAATATTAATGTAACAGCTATAATCAATTTTCGTTGCTAGTAATGCTATCCCTATTTCAGGCAGGTCTTTTGTTTCGTCTAAATTTGAGGGAAGTTCTTCTTCCAAAAGATAACTTGGGCCTTTCCACCAGAGTTTCCACCACAGATCGCATGACACCAATTCACTCGGAGTAAGCCCCCTGCTAGCCGGATCAGCCGGATTTACCTTTCCTGGTACATATTTCCAATGGGCTGTGGGAATGTTTTCGTGAATTTGAACTACCCTATTAGAAATAAACGTTTTTAATTTATACGGAGGTGTTTTTATCCACCCTAACACCGTAGTGGAATCTACAAAGCAAGTGGGTTCCGTCATGTTTATAAATGACCTACACGCCTCTATCGTGGGAACTAATAATTTAGACAAGAGACACGCAGCTCCAAGTTCTAATCTCGGAATTGTCCAGGTTTTCAATGGAGCTACCTTAGTCTTAGCACATACCTAATTTAAAAGGCAATTATTATTAATTTCTTCACGTAAATATATTACCGCTGCCATCCCCATACTACTCGCATCTGAAAAACCTACTAACCTAGCACAAGATACTTCCGTTTTGTATATACATCTAGGTATGGTTATACTGTCTATCAAAGGTAATTGTGCTTTAACTAGCAACCACTTTTCTAAAATATCGATTGGTAAAGGCTCATCCCACCCTATTTTTTGCAACCATAACGCCTGAACCAAACATTTAAGTAAAAACGTAAAGGGACTTAGATAACCATTAATATCATAAGTTCGCGCAACCCTTGACAATATGCCTCGTTTCGTTGCAGGCTCGTTAACCTCATGTACCTTATATTGAAATACATCGCTCGTTGTATCCCAGTAAATTCCTAACACCTTGACAGCAGATTGTATGATTCCCATAGGGAGCTCTACAGAGTCTTGTAGCGGTTGAGTGACAACTACGTCAGAAGATGCCCATTTCCCAATTCAAAACCTCCTGCCTTTAATAAACCTATAAGCTGCCGCTTAATTTCGAAGGCTTCGGATTTGTTAAAAGCTCCGGTTAAAATGTCATCAACAAATGTTTGCTGCGTCAAAGCTAACGTTCCTTTAGGATAATTTTTACCTTCATCGTAGGTTAATGGTACGATTTGCTAAAAACGGTGATGAGGTTGCTCCGAATATAACTCTGGTATGCTCCCACTCCCTTATAGGTTCGTTGGGACTTGATCGCCAAAACATATGGAAATATTTACGGTCTTCGGGGTGTACCATAATGCATCTAAACATTTGACAAATATCGCAAGCTAAAGCTATCGGTCTAAGCCTAAATCTCGTTATAATTACTGATATGTCCTGTTATAATTTCGGACCCGCTAATAAGTAATCGTTTAAAGAATATCCTTGAGTATCTCGTTCCGTAGGATTAAATACCACCCTGACCTTATTCTCCCCAGTTCATTTCAAAATCCCATGATGAGTCATAATATAAGATGATGCCTTTGTTGTGGGAACTAAGTGACCCTGTGTAATATAACCGTTAATATTTTCAGAGTAAAGTCGAAAATACTCTTCAAGTTTATGAAATCTATTCAAAACACTTTCCGTGTTACTCGCTAATTGAGGTCCGTTCTTTTTAAATGGAAAACGAACAATATATTGACCCTTCTCGTTTCGTTTTGTGGACATTTGATACTGTGTTTCACAAAATTGATCAGCTAGAGAGACTAACCTTGATAAAGGTACTTCTTCACACTCCCAAAACATTCTCAGAATTTCGTCAAGTGACGGTTCGTTATCTATCGTAACATGCGCTGCCAATTTTGTAATTGTAGAGTTTTGATGTACGTTTCCCGCTATTACCCACCCCAATAAGCGCTGATGGGTGTGCCCTTAATAATGGAAGGCTGTGCAGGCGTTAAGTCTAAAACCGACTGTATGCCTAACAATATATCCACGGGGGATGAAATATTAAACTCTGGGTCTGCTAACTGAACACATTCAAAACCCTTTCCAATTTCTTTCGATAAATTTAAACCTGGCAAATTTGATGTAATACGTGACAATACGTTAGCCTCAAAATTAAAAACTGATTCAGGATTATGTATGGATTTAATCTCACAATATACCTTCCCTAGTGGTTTGCAAGATGGAGAACTTCCAATACCTGATATTTCATGGATACATCGTTTGCGTTTTAATCCTAATTAATTTATTTGTTAAAAGCGTTGTAATAAAATTGCTTTGCGATCCGGTGTCCAGCACAAGTCGACAAGGAATCCATTCCCCCCTATAACTTTTTATTAACACCCTTGCGGTCGCCAATAAAGTGTCTGTAGTTTTTTCATCCGCGCAAGATAATGCCACTGAATTAGATGTATTTTCTTCGGTGGAGTTGGGTGTTTCTAAATTGCATTCCTTTTTATTATATTGATCGTCGTGCAAAACACTATTGTGACGAGAACTTGAACAATATCTGCAATTTACTTTAATATATAAAAAAGGAACCACAATCGTTTATTGTTTCTAAAGCGATCGATTTCGGGTTTAACCACCCATCATCAGGCTATGCTAAACCCGAAATCGATCGCTTTAGAAACAATAAACGATTGTGGTTCCTTTTTTATATATTAAAGCAAATCTCAACGAACCCCAAAAATGGAGAATTACATTACAAATATCTGCAATTTATTTTCATCCTACATTGTGAAATTCGATGAGGATACAGAAAAGCGTAGCACCTTGCACAAATGAATGACATTCCTTTGGTGTCAACGAAATAAATTTTGTACATTTTATTAGCTTACCATGGTCGTTTTGAGAACAAAATATAAAAGTTTGGTTCGGATATTTAGTACTATCCCCTTTGGCAACCAATGACACCCTTTTTTTATTTGTATTGATTGTAAGTACAACGCTCTTATAATTATGCTCTACGTTCAAACTTGCTCCTAACAACTGGGATACTGAACACTTATTTCGTAAAAATTCTATTAAATTCTTAAAGGTTGGAAATTCAGTTTCAAGATATTTTTTCTCAAATTCTTCTTTAGATTTATTATCTAATAATTTCAGTGAAAATTGAACAAATATATAATCATCTAAATTAGGAATCTGCATATCACGTAAAGCCGTAACGTTCGTTTGTAGCATTTCACACAATTCGGATATGCTTTCAAAGGTATCAGTACTTAACGACTTTAAATTAAAAATCGTTCTCAAATAATGATTGGCAATGACACGTTTATTGGTGTAACGCTGTACCATTTGGTTGTAAACTACCATATAATTTTCGGGTGAAAAGCGCACGGTTTGTGCAAACTTTAATGCCGTACTCCCCAAATGATTAATTAATATAGTGAATTTTTCGACATCCGAATATGACATATTATGGACCATTGCATCATACATTGCCCTAAATGCGGGGAATTTCTCAGGACTACCATCGAACTTCATTAAATTTACATCCCGTAATGATAATTCTTTCTTCACAGGTGTCGTAATAGATACCGAGGGTTGAGTATCACCTAACGGTCTACTATATTCACCAGCGAATACTAATATTTCATAATAAATACCATCAAAGCTGGATTCTAATTGAACGACATCAGTATTGAATTCTTTATGTTTATTAGATAATAGAAATAATTTGTCCAAAACCGCCGTGAAATCATCGCGTACTTTATGAATTTCTTTACCCCTCACCTTAAATTGCGCTAAACTTGGTAATTGTTTTGTTAATGCATAGCAGTCTTGCAATTTGCGCCATAAACGCTCCTTGTAACCCGTATATTTCATAAATATAAAATCTTCTTCGCTAGGCCAAGCCATTTGCCTTATAGTATAAATGAAATATGTAAAATTATCGATAACTGCAAATTATTCGTTCTGGATCGTGAATACCTAGCCGATGCCACACCTGAACTATATAGATAACATACATTTCGTTCAAAAGGAGTTGTAGATATACGAATCCTAGATTGTACACAATTATAATTAAAATTAAGAATTGAGATAGATATGAACTAACAGACCTCAATTCTTTCGTTGCAATTTACAATCAATTAAACCAAATCAATCGTTATTCATATATCGTATAATTATTCGTTATTCCTCAAAATCCGTTTCAAGCTAAGAAACCACGCTCTGCTACCAGTTTTATGTTTGTAACCAAATTTTCCCGTTCGTTCGTTAATGGTAAATTAAGTAAATAAATATTGGGACAGCGTCACTTACCGGTAAATTTACTTGTTCTATTCTCGGCGGCACCGCACTCACTCTCCTCGTTTCGCTATCTTCCCGTGACGCTTTTTGGGAAGGAGGGAAAAACGGAATGGAACGAACTTTATTTTATTTAACCTATTTCCAACATCTCGTTGCAGTATTCGATTGCGGGGGTTGTAAATTTTGTTGTACGTGAAATATTTCTATTTCCTTTATCGATTATAATAAGAGGATCTGCAGACAACCCTTTAGTTTCCAATTACAAGTAAAATCCCTACCCCTTTTAGAAATTCATAATATTTAAGAAAATTCGCTCTTACGTAGCAGTATACGAATGAGGGGGTTGTAAATTTTGTTAGAAGTCAAATATTTCTATTTCCTTAATTAATTATATGAAAAGAATCAACAAGTAACCCTTACATTCCCAATTATAAGTAAAACCCCGTCCCGTTAACGAAATTCGTAATTTTTAGGAAAATTCGCTTTACTTACGTAGCAGTATACGATTGAGGGGGTTGTAAAATCTGTTGTAAGTCAAATATTTTTATTTATTTGATCGATTATATTAAGAGGATCTACAGACAACCCTTCACTTTCTAATTACAAGTAAAATCCCATCCCGCTTTAAAAAGTCGCAATTTGTAAGAAAATTCGCTCCTACCTACGTTGCAGTATTCGATTGCGGGGGTTGTAAATTTTGTTGTAAGTCAAATATTTTCATTTCCTCGGTCGATTATAATAAGAGTATCTGTCGTCATACTGTTTTCATTTAGACGAGGGGGACTTTTGACGCAAGTCGCCTAATCTCGAAGGTTCTTGATGTTTTGGGTTCTACCATTGTTTATATCCACACAGCATAATCAATTATATTAAAAAGATGTACAAACAACCCCTCAATTCACAAGTATAGGTAAAATCCCATCCCGTTTAAAAATTCGTAGGTAATTTTTATGAAAATTCGCGCCTACCTATACATAGCAGTATTCTATTGAAGGGGTTGTAAATTTTATGGTAAGTCAAAAATTTATATTACTTTAATGAATTAAATTAAAAAGAACTACAAGCAACCCCTCAGTTGCCAAGTATAAGTAAAATCTCGTCCAGTATTAGAAATTCGTAAGTTTTATGAAAATTCGCTCCTACCTACGCTGCAGTATTCGATTGAAGGGGTTGTAAATTTTGTGGTAAGTCAAAAATTTATATTTCCTTAATGAATTAAATTAAAAAGAACTACAAGCAACCCCTCAGTTGCCAAGTATAAGTAAAATCTCGTCCCGTATTAGGAATTCGTAAGTTTTAAGAAAATTCGCTCCAACCTACGCTGCAGTATTCGTTTGAAGGGGTTGTAATTTTTGTGGTAAGTCAATTATTTATATTTCCTTAATGAATTAAATTCAAAAGATCTACAAACAACCCTTCAGTTGCCAAGTATAAATAATATTTCGTCCCGTATTAGAAATTCGTAAGTTGTATGAAAATTCGGTCCTACCTACGTTGCAGTATTTGATTGCGGGGGTTGTAAATTTTGTTGTACGTCAAATATTTCTATTTCATTAATCGAATATAATAAGAGGATCTACAGACAACCCTTTAGTTTCCAATTACAAGTAAAATCCCTACCCCTTTTAGAAATTCGTAATATTTAAGAAAATTCGCTGTTACTTACGTAGCAGTATACGATTGAGGGGGTTGTAAAATCTGTTGTAAGTCAAATATTTTTATTTCCTCGGTCGATTATAATAAGAGTATCTGCAAGCAACCCTTCAGTTTCCAATTATAAGTAAAATTCGTAATTTGAAAGAAATTCGCTTTTAACATACGTATCAGTATTCGATTGAGAGGGTTTTAAATTTTGTTGTGAGTCAAATTTGCAGCCACATACGGATTTAATTGCAAAGGAAGTGGCCTCAGTGCTGAGGTCTAAAACACTCACAAAGCGAATGACTTTTCAGAACTTTTTCTTATAGATTTTGTATACTGTGTAGAATCCAAAACATCGACAATGATGGAGATTGGACCATTGGACCACTACATCAAAAGCGGTTTCGGCCAATGGCCTACAAATGTGGCCAAATTGCGTTCTGTCACCATTGTTAAACGTTCGAAAACCCGCTTTCCGTCAGTAATGTTGCTTAATAAGGGGACCTTTCTATATAATTTAGTTTATTCCAAAAATGTTATTGTCCAATGCAAAACGAACAGAATTTTCAAAATAGGACCACTACATCCAAACTTACATCCCTTTCCTTGCTGTTTGTAAAATCGTTTTTTGTCCACTATACGGACTATGGATGTAACAGTGCAATCTGTCAACAAAAATGTTTTCTTGTCCAGTTTGTAGTATAGGATTGGTAGGTACCTATTACCATAGAGGAAATACAATGGTATTACCTACAAATGACGCGTCTTTTAACCAGATTTAGTTATATGTAGCACAAATTTGAATTAATCTACTGTTTAATTTCTCAAAAGCACTCGATCAAATTCACTCAGCGCAGTTTGGTCGCACTAGCTATACAGTAAATTTCATTCTCTTTATAATGGGCAAGGAATCAAAAAATCCCGCCCCTCAAAAACTAAGGAGTACCTAAGTGTCCCAGCGCATTTTAATTTATTTGCTTGGAAAGTTTCTCGATGGACCAACCAATCTTTAATAAAATAAAGTTAGACAAAACTCACCCTTTTCACGTGGAATATATACAGGTTTAATAGGAACGGAGTACCTACATACAACCGCACTTTCTGGCGATTCATTCGCAAATGAATTAGGTATAGGTATACGTAATCTTATAACTGCAATATTGATAAAGAGAAACAGATGCAGTCACTTGACCACGTGTTTACATTACCTTTATACACGCTACGGTCAAAGCAATGATTCATAACTGATGATTAATGTTAATAATTGAAGGAAGGAACATTTTTTGAACAGATTGATCCAGTAGGTACCTGCATAAAAAGTTATACTTACTCTTAGACAAGGAAAGAATATGGACGCATAATTCGCGAGCGATAGTGTTACCATCTGCCACATAATGAAATTGGTCAATGGCGTAGCATCCGTAAATGCGAATAGTAGCAGAAGTACCTAAAAAACAAACTACTTTTAACTAATAATAAAGCAAGTTGAACATACGAATGAAATTTGTGCGTTGCGCTATTTATTAATCAGACACAGGTATAAACGAAGCTTCCTCTTTTCTTTTTTCGGGAATGACTTTCAAACTAACTGTCGCTCCAGCGAAAGACTGTAATAAAATATGAATCTTCATTGTTTTCTGTATGATTTTTCACGTAAAAGCTGTTGCCGTACCAATTTTCTCTTTGAAAAACGCTAAGTGCTAAGACTACGCCTATGGAGTTTGTTGAACAATTCCGTCCTTGAAGATGTTTGTTATCAAAATTTGAATGCAAGGGATTGGTTCTGTTGTGCGAAATTATGTATAATCCTTCATTAAGCTATACATTTTAACATATTAAAAGAAGAATATTCAAGGAAAAAGCTTTATGATGAATAATAGGAAAATACGTGGTAACGGCATTAGGCACATTTTCAATATTTACGTTTGAAATGAAATTCCCGGTTCCTCCTTCTCACTCCGACTTTTGCATCCACAATCTGCACAATTCACCATGAGTTTAAGTTGTTTTTTGCGTATTTCCTCTCAATTTAAGCGCAAAAACTCTTAAAAAACGATGTTACTTAAATGACATTTGTGCCACATGTAAAATGGACGACTTGCTTAAAAAGATAACACGATTCATACACGGGCTGTACGGCATACGCGGTATCCATACTCTTTCCTAATCTAAGGTTATACTACTTTCCTTTTTCTTTTGAAAAGGGGTTTTTTGTCCACTCTTGATGTAATCGTATTGTATTACCTACAGATGACGCGTCTTTATTAATTCGATTTAGTTAAATGTAGGCACAAATTTGAATTAATCTACTACCGATTTAACTTCTCAAAAGCACTCGATCAAATTCACTCGGCGGAGTCTGGTCGCAGTAAATCTCATTCCCGAATCAAAAAAGCTCATTCCTCAAAACCTAAGGAGTACCTAGTGTCCGAGCGTATTTTGATTTATTTATTTGCAAGGAAAGTTTCTCGATGGACCACCCAACCTTTAATAAAATAAAGTTAGACAAAACTCACCCTTTTCTCGTGGAATATATACAGGTTTCATAGGAACGGAGTACATACAACCGCACTTGCTAGCGATTCATTCACAAATGAGTTCCGAACATACGTAATCATATTTAACTGCAATGTTGATAACGAAAAACAGATGCAGTCACTTGACCACGTGTTTACAATACGTTTATGCACGAACCATTGAATTTACGTACTACGCTCAAAGCAATTAATGCGGCCATTATTCATAACTGTTAAATGTGAATAATTGAAGGAGCATTTTTTGAACAGCCCTCGGAATGATTTTTTTAAAATTCAATATCTTCATAAAAAGCAGTTTCTCTTCTCCTAAAGTTTTGAAAGGAAACGTACCCCAAATTTATCAGATTTACCGTTGATTATGAATAATTGCCGCATTAATTATATTTTCTCCGTAACATATGGAGGCACACAAAAATGATTTGTCATTATATACGGTTTTCAGTTCCCAAGTACAAGTAAAATCCCATCCCGTTTAAAAATTCGTAATTTTTATGAAAATTCGCTCCTACCTACATAGCAGTATTCGATTGAAGGGGTTGTAAATTTTGTAGTCGGTCAAATATTTATATTTCCTTAATGAATTAAATTAAAAAGATCTACAAGTAACCCGCTTCAGTTGCCAAGTATAAGTAAAATCTAGTCCCGTATTAGAAGTTCGTAAGTTTTAAAAACATTCGCCCATACCTACGTAGCAGTATTCGATTGAAGGGGTTGTAAATTTTGTGGTAAGTCAAATATTTATATTTCCTTAATGAATTAAATTAAAAAGATCTACAAGCAACCCTTCAGTTGCCAAGTATAAATAAAATCTCGTCCCGTATTAGAAATTCCTAATTTTTAAGAAAATTCGCTCCTACATACGAAACTGTATTCGATTGAGCGGGTTGTAAATTGTGATGTACGTTCAATATTTCTATTTCCTTGATCGATTATATTAAAAGGATCAAATAGCAACCCTTAAATTGCCAAGCATAAGTAAAATCCTGTCCCGTTTTAGAAATTCATAGTTTTTAAGAATTCGCTCTTACCTTCGTAGCAGTATTCGATTGAAGGGGTTGTAAATTTTATGGTAAGTCAAATATTTATATTTCCTTAATCAATTATTATTATATAATTATATAAAAATTATCAAAGTCCTCGTTTGAGATCGAAGGGACTTCAGCGCATTTTTGTGTGGCAGATCAGTATTCTATTAGCCACTTTCGACTCAACCATCAATAAAAGATCTTGTCAAAGGCTACTACATTCACTAACCGCTTCCCACTTTCCGCGTGCACCCGCAATTCGCTTTTAAAGTTTTGACTCCACCATCAGTAAGATCGTGTCGGGGGCTACCACATTCTCTTTTACGGTACCCACTTCCGACGTCCCGTCACCCGCAATTCGCGTTTGAAGATTTGACTCCACCATCAGTAAGATCGTGTCGCGGACTACCACATTCTCTTTGACGGTACCCACTTCCGACGTCCCGTTCACTCGCAATTCACTTCTATTGGCGGCACGAGAAAGAGAGACAGCGATTCGAGATTTACGAAACGTTAAAACGCGTGAGTTCGCAACGGAAGGTAAAAGGCGCCCGAAGTTGACTACTTCTCGAAGACGCGCGCGCGCGCCTCGCAAAAGGTCGTTAATTTCGCCCCTATGACAAAAACAAAATTCCGCCACGCAGGAGTTGTGCGCGTTTACAACATCTTTCCGACGACACCAATTTGAAAAGAATCGGACCAAAACTGTAGTAGAAGATAGGAAAAAACTGAAAAACCTTCACGTTAGTATACTACGCTCGAGGATGACGCCCAGATGTCGCCAACCCCACATCATGTAGCCATGTCCCTAAGGTTGACAAATTTCACGGCCCCGTAGATACACGTACACCCGTTGCCTTTCTACAAGAGTTCTTCTACGCGCCCACATTTGCTGCCAGCCAGCCAGCCAGCCAGCCAGCCCAGCCAGCCAAAGTGAGATTAAAAGCTACTTTTTACAAATAAATTTGCAAAAATGCGCTAAAAAGTTCTACAAGCAACCCTTCAGTTGCCAAGTATAAGTAAAATCCCATCCCGTTTAAAAATTCGTAATTTTTATGAATATTCGTTCCTACCTACGTTGCCATCGTAATCCAGAATCCAGAATTTGAGTTCAAGCCTTATTCACGTGCTCGAAGAAGTAGTCGCTGTGTCTAGTCCATCGTGCGTTTTTTTCGCGTAACTGACGCCTTTTTATATAAGGTTGTCCAAATTACCTGTTAAAGTGAAGTTTTCTACCACCACAAAAGACACTATTACATCTAAAATTACATCAAAAACAGCGTCGTTTAAATCAAGAATAAAGCAAAAGTAACGAACTAAAGTCTCCGAAGCAATATCGCCTGGTGTTTTGTATTAGTGCATCTGTTTAAAGAGAATTGCACTTGCCCCTTTAAGATTCATTTTAAATTTAATTTGTTTCAATCGATCGCCTGTTGTGTGGTATTTGTTTTTGTGTATTATCAGCAAAAGCTGTGACCTTCTAACATTTTCGCTCGCAAATAATTTTCTAATTTGTATAAAAATTGTTTATTTATGAATTTTGATCGTAGCAGAAGTAACTATAGTGACTAATACTAAGTATTTTAAAGAAGTTAAATTACACTCATTAGTGTGAAATTACGCATCCACGCAACACATAAATAATCGTCACCACATATTGTTTCGAAATTTATACATATTAATAACATCAAAGAGTTCATTTTACTCCGGTATTATTCTCTACCATGTGCCGTAAATTCGATTTGGATAGATGGATGGATTTTATTAGGGATGATCCTTAAGGTAGCAAATATTCGGGAGCAGGAAACATTCGAGGGCCAATTACCCGGAAAGAATTTAGCGCATATTCTGTTCCCTATATGCACCCTATAGACGCAATTACGAATTGCAATAATTGCAAATTGTTGCGAGAATTGTTACCATGGACATTACACGACGTATAACCCTAAACCTCTTTCCTTTCCTCTTTCGATGGAATTTATCTGGGGAGAGTAATGCTTTAGGGTAAACTCCGGCATGGAGAGGGAATTTCACATATTGCTTTTGGTTGTGCATCTCTATGAGATTTAACTCAATAAAATTGACACAGGCTATACGCATAGCAGTTGTGTCAAATTAAGATCAATCTTTTAGGAATGTTCCTTTGGACGAGTTCTTGTAAGAGCAGGACAGTTCCGCGAGGGCGAATTTTCATTTGCGAATACTCTGAGGGCAAATATTTCAACGGCGAATACTTCTCGGGACGAATCTTACCGGTGACAGATCTCCTTGAAGAATCTTCCGGGGTGAATTTTCCTGGGGAATATTCCGGGGGGGAATTTTCCCTGTCGAATATACTGGAGACCAATCTTGCGGGGGCAAATTTTTCGACGCGAATCTTACTTTGGCCTTGGGGGTGCATATTGTGGGGACAAGTTTTCGCGAGCTAATTGACCAGGAGGAATTTTCCGGGGCGAATCTACCCACAACCGTCTCTATACATTTGTAAATTATATTTGCATATACATATACTGCAGTCTTTTAATTTATTGAGCTTATTGTTAATAATAAACAATTATCCTACTGTTATACTGTCGATATAGTTACATACAATACAAATATAATTTTAAAATTAGCAAACACATACATATTCTTATTAATCTATTTTAATACCATTCCGCATAAGGTTTTGCCTTTGTTGTTGGTAGGAATAGGTAAATTTAAATTTTTCACTCAGCAATACAGGATTCACCTGGTCTTAAATATCAAGGTTAAGAGACTAAACAAGTTTAAAAATGCAAAACTATGTCTCAAGGTTGGGAACTTCAGAATGACTTGTAATTTTCAAGCAAAAAAAAAGATTTATAGACACATAACGCTTATTCATATGATGTGAATACATCATATGTATATAATTGTGGTTCCTCCCTAAACGTTGAAATACATAATACATGCACAGGTACACATAGCACAGGATACTGCATTCTGCAAGATACTTTAAAAGGATAATAAAAACGTATCGGAGTTTTCAAAAAAAATCAAACAGCGGATTGACATTACATTCGTTTTCTCACGAACACTTCTAACTCATATTGAAGATGAGGTCAAGAATGCTCCGCCACTTGAAGGAACAGTTTGCCCTTGAGTAGTTTTCTCTAAACTACTTCTTTGACTTTGTGAAATCATATTAAAAAAGACGAGCACCTTCTTCGAATTGAATCTGTACTTTGGAGTCGTGAAGGTATATAGTATGGGATTTATTGCCGAGTTAATGGGTAGAATAAATACAACTAGCCATGCATGTAGATCACCTGAAAAAAACGTTAACGGTTGTAGGTGGAGTAGGTATAGTCCAACGAGTACCTGATATTTCTTTTCCTAGCAGAAGAAGTACGTTGACTAACACACTAGGAAACCAGCAACAACCGTTCGTAAAGACAATGAAAAAGAAGCGAATGGCAAATTCGTAATCCTTTCTGGGAAGAGTTGTTGCACTTCTTGTTCTTAAAATACTTATAAACATAATACAGTAAACGAGAGTGATGGTAATTAAGCTAAAATCAGACGCAGTTATATGGGTAGTGCACTAATGAACCTACCTGACGAAATTTATTCCAAGTACTATAAAAGCCGAGTACTCCCATCCTACGTGGTAGGCCTGTGTTGTATGCAATGGAAGGCATAAAGCATTTAATCCGTAAAACTTCGTACTCGAATAGAACTGCAAAACTATTTCAGAACGTTGTAAGTGGGTTGCACATATCAAATGTTTTACCTGGAATAATTGCCAATCCAACTCCTAAAATCCAAATGCAGCCTAATATTAACGCACATTTTTTCACATCTATAGACGAAAAGCGACCGAACGGCACAGCTATTATAAGAAATCTTTCAACTGACATAAATACCAATAACAATACAGAAACTTCAGAGGAAACCATTGCTAGCACTCCAGCAAATGTGCATGGCCACGATGAGATCCATTCGTGGGCCACTTTATTATAAATATTACGAAATTTTAAATCGTAACCGGCAATAATAACCATGTATATGCCCATAATGAAATCGCTAGCTAATTAATAGTTACCTATATTTGCTGTGTTACAACGAAAAATACTTACCAGCTAAATTTTTGATTACCAAGCTTAAGACTTTATTCTCATCTCTAGACGTCATCCTTTCATAAATTACCATTGCATTACCGATACAAGTAACGAAGCACGTTATCCATATCGCATAACGTAAAATGGGTTTCGCCAATAGTTGGTCTACAGATGAGATACCTAACAACAAATTTTTAAAACACCGCAACGAAATAAATAGTGTATTTCAGCTAGGTTTCTGCGTGGTCTGATTAGGAAATGTTTATAGTGAATCAAAAATAATAAGACGTTGCCCTTACTGTTGTTACAGTTGTAATGTTGCATTTCCTTCTCTCTACGTCTCTCCTAACATGACTAAGAGTCAAAGTTTGGAAAATAAAGTGCTTGGTTAATGGATCTCATCTACTGCAAGTCCTCTTGGAGTCGAGGTCTAACTCTAGTCGAATTTCATTGGTTTATATACTGCTATGTTGTAAACGACCACCTTACACATTTCTCACGTGCCCAAAATACATCTCCAAACGCAGTGCACGCTCCTTAATTTTTGTAAATAAAAAAATTTATAGGCCGAAACCAACAGAGAAATAAAAAATAAGTACATATTTATTAAACTTATATTTTGCGACATCGATTGGATTGCAGTATGGTACATCGTTGTATGCCCTGTGGTGTAACTATACATGTAAGTACCTAACAGTTCACTTTTTTGAATACATGCATTCCCCTTCGTCCAAACTGTAGGGATGCTAATGCTATAATAAACAACATTATTTAAATAAATTAGTACACATGCGGTATCGTGAATGCGCTTCCTTCTTCAAAAATAAAATTTCCAACAAATGTACCTTGGCATTGAGATTGGATGCAAAGCAACTACGTTTTACCGTCCCAGTTTGGACGAGCTGTTTTTTTACACGAATGGATATAAACAATGAACTGTTATATACACCTATCTCATGATCAGGGGCGAATTATAACTGCAACTTCCACAAGAACCACATCGATTCCTATTTGTCTCATTTAATCAGGATTATCGGGAGGGACACGGTTGGTCATTTATGTAAACCGACTATCAATATTATGAGTGCTTACCATCAGATAAAGGTCGACATCTTCTCACTCGAGGAGCAAACGTGCAATAGAAGTACTTCTTAAAGTAAACCGACTTTAAGTTTGGAGTAGTTGAAAATATAGACAAATCTATATTTTCAATTTCTATTCCGTCCAAATTGCTATGTAGAAAAAAGGATTAGAAGTGATGATCAGTAGATCTCAAACATAACTTACAGGGATTGCAAATTCTCCATTTTATAAAATAAATGTCTAGGGAGGTAGTACAAAGGATTCTGCCCCAAATACCTACGGAAATATGAAATCCTTATATCACGAGTGCGTGTTTTCAAATTAAATTGACGTAGCATTTAATCCCTCAGTAACCAATATTTGTCACGTCTGTTAGTAAACGCTACTTTCAATTACAGCACAATTCAGAACTTTGTATTTCTATACGCACTTTATTACCCGACTATCTAATTAAATAAGAACTACTTACAAACTTCCAAGAGATGAAAGTGAATCAAACAGTTTGTTTGGAAGTTGAGTTAAATAGTTTCCGTAAAGGTTTCTACAAAAACATAATCTTAATTGTTTTCAAATACAGTGCGTTCGAGATAAGAGTCACCTCATATATCTTTTATTTGTCAAATATAATTTTATATGTGACATTATACGATCTATGCCATCGCATATTGAAATCACTTCCAGTGTAAGCGGAAATCGATGCATATTTTATGTTGTCATATATCAAATTGATTGCTCTTTTCATCTTAAAAAACATATAGGCATTGCATTTGAAAAAACAAAAGTTTCATCTATTTCCGGTTAAACCGGAAGCGGCATTTGATGTTTCAATATGCGGTCGGATAGATCGCAATGTCACATATAAAATTATGTTTGAGAAATTTTTCGTATCTCGCCAAGAGATTATTGTGGTGACCATCTTATCTCGAACGCACTGTAGATTGTCCAATACCTACAGCTCGCGTAAATTTTTAAGTTTCATAAACGAATTTACGCTTACGAATCTTATAACATTGTTTTTCAAACAACTAAAATAGATTGGAGTGTTAGTACCAAAAGATTTTGGAAGTTAAGCGTTACTTACAGTAATTCCAGGTTTGTTAACTGTGAAAATGTTCTTCCTTGGACCCTTGAAACATTGTTGTTACTAAGAAATCTAGAACACTTATTGTTTAATTGCTATATCTCATAAGGCCAATACTTACAACTCTAATAATTGTGGAAGTGGTGGAAAAGTTTCATTCTCTAAAGAGAGGTGGTTGTTAGAGAGATCCCTGCGTAATGGAAAAGTAATCAGAGTTCAGAAAACGAAAAATTGACAAATTTATAAAAGTATATAATAAGAAATCAATTGCTTCGTGTGCATGTGGTTATTGGTTTTGTACTGCCCTCAAACTTCTTGATTCATAAAGGTAAAAATTGAGAGTGATGGTGAAAGTTTGCCTTTCCTTACTCCGCAATCTCCTTTGAAAATTTCAGTTGTACAAGGACATTTTTGTTTTTGATATTGCTTCTGACACTGTCCAAATGATATTACGCGGAAAACTGGTAGAGCTTTTAAGATTCGTCTATAATGTGCGACACGATGTGTGAATCTGGGATGGCAAAATAAAGAATTGTGATTGAAATTGTCAATTTTTGTAGTGAAGTACATGGGAAAAGTAGCACTTTCTGGTAAGAATATTAAAAAAAAGAAGCATGTTTTCCTTACATCCACTCTAAAGATCTCAAATCATTAAACGCATCCATTTCCAAATACGTCAAATGATTATGATTCAAAAAGATCCATAAAAGGTTTATCAAACCATCGAACGACCCACGCTTTATCTCTTGCAAGTTGTTCTTCATTAAAAATCTGAAAAAAAAAACAAATAAGTGGTATGCTGGGAAAAACGTAGTGGAAGCACTCTTACAACCGTTCCATATTGGTTTGTTGAGCAAAGACTTGAGGTGCTATTGTTTGTAAAGTATTTCCTTCCAAATGCCTAGAATATTTTTGTTATCTTTGCATTACTTTATTGTGTAATACGTACAACACCTTTAAGTTGTAATTTGCAATTGAAGCTGGATTTATCACTCCTATACTGTTATTCGACAATATTCTACAAATGAACAGATTTAGTAGTCTGGACACTAATTTAGCATATAAAATCCATATAGCAGTAATCATGTAGCAAGAACAATAATTATTATTGATACAAAATTCAGGCTACTGCATGTCGATTCAATGCATCAGAATAAATGTAAAATGCAATAAAAGTGTTATAAAACTGGTTTATCCTATTTCAGGTATCTCATCCGACTGAACTTATAGAAAATACGAGAGCTTGAGAATAAACTGAAAAGAATTTAAGAGACTTGAAACGGAGGGGAAATTAATAAGCATTTATGAAGAAATTCAGTGAGCGGGGCCTGCAGATAACTTGAAGAAAAAACCTTAGACGAACTTGAGAAGAACTATAAGAAACACTTTTATGGGAGCACGTGATTTAAAGAGAAACTGAAAAAGAAGTTTCGAAGCGAACGTGAAAGTAATTAGAGGAAAACTTAAAAGGAACTTGAGAAAAATTTGATAAAGACTTTAGGAAAGTTAAAAAATATATTTAAATGCAGTTAAGGGAAACTTGAGCTAGGAGAGCATGCTTCAGAGGAACGTGAGGAAAACATGATATGAGAAATTTGAAAGAAACTTTGAGTTTACATAGAAACTGATAATCAAAATAATTCATCCACAAATGAAATACAAAATTGCTCCTATAAAATTTGACACAACTTAGTGTAATCTTGTATTTCTTTTGTTAGTACAAGATGCAAGTTTGTGTTCGTGTTTGACCCATGAAGTTAATATAATAATCAAATATCAGAAATATGTAGGTCATGGAGGGTACACATATCGTTTCGCATAGGGTCCAATGTACGACTAATACCTACCTACGCCTCTGTGAACAGAGTGAAAAGTTAGGTAAGTATATAGGATTATTCGAATAAAGCTAATTTACTGTTACTGACAAGTTTGTTCTACTTGCATACGCATTAAAACATCTCATTAGTTAACTCCTCTAAAATTTCCCAACTCCCTCAGTATTATTCTACTATAAAATACTTACAAGTGGCTGACGTTGTCAGATATTCCAATGGGAATTTCGGTTAAATTCCTATTCTTACAAACGATCCGAAACTGTAGTATACATAGGCAACCCTTCGGAAAACCTGTTAGACCTAATTTGGATTAGGTGCACCTTAATTCTGTATGTAGATGTTAGTGTGAACTTACTACAAAGAGGATACAGATTGTGATAATCAAACTTTTTGGCGGAACTTTTGCTTAGGGTCCGTGATATCATGTTTAAACTGCCACTCAGATTAGCTGCATACGAATATCTGTGTTTATTTAAATGAAAATTGACAACAATTATATTTACCGCACAATGCGGGATCCTCGTCATCTCCTTCTGTGCAATCCTTGTGAAAATTGCATACATTTCGTTGGGGTACGCAAGTGGTGCTATTATAACATGGAAATGTTCCGATCGGACACGTGTCTGTAACAAGTATTTGTACAACTCCAAACTTCTTAAGCAATTCCCAAATTGTACTATATTGGAACACTCCCGAGGGAAATTTTAGGAAAGTAGATAGTTTATTGAAACGCAGTCGTATGCAAATTGAACTTGTATTGGTTTGAGTAATTAATTTCCGAATCACTTTTAATTTGGCGTATTGTTTAATTAATGCTAACAAAGTTATTTTCAAAATGCTACAGTTCCAAACTCAGAATTGGAACTGAAAAACTGCATTAATTTAAGAAAGTTAATATCTCATTGCCAGAGGAATGGATAAAAACAAATCAAAATTTTTCCTATTAAGGGTGCCCTTATAACTTTTAGTTTGTGACAAGTATGGGTAGGTATAGATATCAATGGTCTACGGTATTATTATACTACAAATTACCTTTACTCCAGAAAAAAATTGTAACTGCATATATAATAACAAATATCACCACAAAACTACCAACTAAAATAATTTGCCAATAATGCATTATCGCACGTATTTCATGGATGAAAACTTGAGGCAAACTGGCACGCTTCCACTATACGTTTGCGTCTTTATACCTGACAGAGTCTATCGTGTTATCTACCCAATTACGAAACTTTTAATTTTGATTAGGTGTGCTTGAAAAAAGTTATAGGAAGATGTATCTAAAATAGAATATTAAAAATAGGAACAGGAATGCAACATAAAATTGGAATTTCTTATTGTAGATCAATAGAAATTTCATATAATCATTTGCTTGTTAGTCATCGAGATTTTTGAGTTACAATCTTTAACGTACAGCACAAACTTCTTTCTTACTGTAGGATAGTAGGTGTCATCAGTATATTAGACCATCACCTTTGAATAATAAACGGTGGACACTGATGTGATCTCATTTCAGTAGCGTAAATTGTTTCATTTTTTTATGGACGATTTTAGTCAATATATGTACAACAAAACGAGATGCATAAGACCACCATACACCGAGAAAAATTTAAAATATATTAGCCACAGCAAGTTTTCTGCATTAAATAGTTCTTAAATGGGCTCTCTACTTGCCACAAATAGAGTCATTTTGCTATGACGCACCTATTTGCTGTCAAGACTTATTGCCACTAATAGATGCGTTTATTTGCTTCTACAAAAAGTTTATTTGTGGCAAATAAGGTGCTCTATTTGTAGTAAATATATAAACTGCTACTATATTTCATTACTGATGAGTGTTTTACTATTTCCTGTAATAAAACTATCCGTGGGCCCAGGGTTAGAATTGACCCACTGCCGCCCTGCAGGTCGAAGAAGGCGACCAATGGGACAGGATGCGGCTCGTCCAACCGTGTCCTGAAATACCCTTAATCTGTTCCAATTCTTAGATTTCCATCCCATATAAACCTACCTAATGGTCTGAAGATCCTTTCTGCATCTGTCTTCAAGAGATTCCCTAAAAAATGTTGAAAAATTTATGCTAAAAGGCCATAGAAACTACAACAATAACGATACAAGGAACAATAGAGCCAGTGGTGAAATGTCCATGTCTAAAGTCAGATATTCCTGCAAAATAATACTCCAATTCAAGCTATTGCTATTCAAATTGATATACCAATTAAAGCAACAATATGCAACATCTACCTACCAGAATTCGACTGGAATTTAAATGAAATCGAAAATCTAGCTAGCAAACCAACTTCTGACACCATTCATACTACTGGGAGATTTTAACGCGCACTCGACTGATGTATGGGGTTCGCACACGATTGATAGACGAGGCGGTACAATCGAAGTTTTTATGGAAAACAACAACACTATTGAACACTGTTCCCCAACTCACTTGAATCATTGAATAAAACATTCAATGCTAGAATGTAAGATGGAGAAACTTTACGGCCATTGATTTATTATCATTTTGCACTCCTAACTTAGCATCCAGTCTCAACTGGAGTACGAATGATGACTTTCACAATAGTGACCATCGCCCAATTTACATTTATTTACCCAATAAACGTGCAGATGAGGAATGTCCAAAAAATGGACGATACAGGATGCAAACTGGTCGCAATTCTCTGAAATAATTAATTCGATGTATAACAAAAATGATACTGCTAATGGGCCTTAAAACCGTAATAACAGAGGAAATGCAGTTAAGTACAACAAATAATATCATAAATCTCCAACCCTTGAGAATCTCATTGCATTTAAAAAAAAAGCACGTGCTAACGCGCGGAAAATAATAGTTTCGAGCAATCGAGACTCATGGCAAATGTATGTCTCTACCACTAATTCTAACACTCCATCAACAGAGGTCTGGAAAAAAATAAAAAAGATTGCCGGAAAAGAGTATCAAAAACCGCCAAGACAATTAAATATTGGTCACCGAATAATTAGCGATCCTGCGGAGGTAGTGGAAACCTTAGCAGAACACTTCAAATCTGTTATGAGTTCTCAACAATACAGTGAACATTTCCTAAGGATAAAACAACAAAATGAAAGGGTTTTTTGATACCGAACAAGATCTGGACTACAACAAACCTTTCTCGCTTGATGAATTAGAAATCGCTTTACAGAAATCCAAAGATTCTTCTCCAGGCCCAGATAATGCTCACTATGCCATGTTGAAACATCTCCCAGCAGCTGGAAAAGAAAAACTTCTATAAAAATATATAATGAAATATTCACACATGCTACGTACCCAGAAAACTGGCGCGAGGCAATCGTAATTCCCGTTCCTAAACCAGGAAAGGATTTTACAAAACCTGAAAATTATAGGCCGATATCGCTTACGTCCTATGGATACTAGAAACGAAACAATTACTTACCTTCCGTCAAACTGGTTTTTGTCCTTATCACTCGGAAATGGATCTCTTAGTAAAGCTGGAAAATCATATATTAGATTCGTTCTTGCGTAGGGAATGCAATACCGGGATTGCAACCGAGATCCCGCAGCATTTTTGCGAGATTAATCCCGCACATAAATGGAGCGGGATCCCGCGGGATTTGCGGGACTGAGGAATTTGTCGACCAAGGGGACGACTCTGTTTACTTTGTTAATGAAACTGATAACGGTGAATTATTTTTTGGTGAATTATTTTTTAAATAATTGTTAAACTTTTTTCGTTAAAAATGTACTATGATTTTTGAGGCACTTTAGAAGACTTGTTGTGCTTTACAGGTAAGGTTTTTTTGAGTTCTAAGTTAGGCCGAAGGTACTTTTTTGTTAAATATTGTGATAATTACCTAGCGATTTATTTTAATACAGAAGTTAACCGCACAGAATTGCTTATTTGCCAATTTATTTAAAGTTTTGCGGAATCCCGCAAATTCCGGGATCCCGCGGGATTAACATTAACAATCCCGCAAATACCGGGATTGAGATTTTGCTGCGGGATTGCATTCCCTACTAGAAACCAATTTCGAAAGAAAATTCAAAGGGCTATAACTGTTGAAATAGTAGCCCAATCTTGGAACTGTTTGAAATTATGGATTCTACAGGCCACATTCTATAAGAAAATTTTTTTCCGGGTCGATCTGAGACAATTTTTTTTGAGGGCCTCAAAAAAAGGAAGTGTACAACCTTCCTTTTTTACCAAAAATCGACTGCGCCAAAATTTCTCGGGAAAACACTTTTTCTTATTTATTTTGGTGCGTAGAATCCAAAACAATTCGTACTTTTTCGATCAGACTTCTCAATCAAAAGTTATAGACTAGAAACCAATTTCGAAAGAAAATTCAAAGGGCTGTAACTTTTGAACTAGTAGCCCAATCTTGGAACTGTTTGAAATTATGGATTCTACAGGCCACATTCTATAAGAAAACTTTTTTTCCGGGTCGATCTGAGACAATTTTTTTCAGGGCCTCAAAAAAAGGAAGTGTAACCTTCCTTTTTTACCAAAAATCGATTGCACCAACATTTCTCGGGAAAACACTTTTCCTTATTAATTTTGGTGCGTAGAATCCAAAACAATTCGTACTTTTTCGCTCAGACTTCTCAATCAAAAGTTATAGACTAGTAAAGAAACCAATTTCGAAAGAAACTTCAAAGGGCTGTAACTTTTGAACTAATAGCCCAATCTTGGAACTGTGTGAAATTATGGATTCTACAGGTCAGGTCCCGAAACACCGGGATCCCGTAGTATTTTTTGCGAGATTAATCTCGCACATAAATGGAGCGGGATCCCGCGGGATTTGCGGGACTGAGGAATTTGTCGACCAAGGGGACGACTCTGTTTACTTTGTTAATGAAACGCATAACGGAGAAGTTATTTTTTAAATAATTGTTAAACTTTTTTCGTTAAAATGTACTATGATTTTTGAGGCAATTTAGAAGTTCACCTTTTTGTGCTTTATAGGTGAGGTTTTTTTGAGTTCTAAGTTAGGCTGAAGGTACTTTTTTGTTAAATATTGTGATAATTAGCGATTTATTTTAATACAGAAGTTAACCGCACAGAATTGCTTATTTGCCAATTTATTTAAAGTTTTGCGGGATCCCGCAAATTCCGGGATCCCGCGGGATTAACATTAACAATCCCGCAAATACCGGGATTGAGATTTTGCTGCGGGATTGCATTCCCTACTAGAAACCAATTTCGAAAGAAAATTCAAAGGGCTATAACTTTTGAAATAGTAGCCCAATCTTGGAACTGTTTGAAATTATGGATTCTACAGGCCACATTCTATAAGAAATTTTTTTTCCGGGTCGATCTGAGACAATTTTTTTTGAGGGCCTCAAAAAAAGGAAGTGTACAACCTTCCTTTTTTACCAAAAATCGACTGCACCAAAATTTCTCGGGAAAACACTTTTTGTTATTAATTTTCGTGCGTAGAATCCAAAACACTTCGTACTTTTTCGATCAGACTTCTCAATAAAAAGTTATAGACTAGAAACTATAGGGAATGCAATACCGGGATTGCGGGATCCCGAAATACCGGGATCCCGCAGCATTTTTGCGAGATTAATCCCGCACATAAATGGAGCGGGATCCCCGCGGGATTTGCGGGACTGAGGAATTTGTCGACCAAGGGGACGACTCTGTTTACTTTGTTAATGAAACTGATAACGGCGAATTATTTTTTAAATATAATTGTTAAACTTTTTTCGTTAAAAATGTACTATGATTTTTGAGGCACTTTAGAAGACTTTTGTGCTTTACAGGTAAGGTTTTTTTGAGTTCTAAGTTAGGCCGAAGGTACTTTTTTGTTAAATATTGTGATAATTAGCGATTTATTTTAATACAGAAGTTAACCGCACAGAATTGCTTATTTGAGATTTTGCTGCGGGATTGCATTCCCTATTCTTGCGTATAGAACACCTCATTGCAATAGCGTTTCGCTTGGAGAAGGCATACGATCTGACATGGAGGTATAATATACTTTAAATTATATATGGTTGGAGATTCAGGGGAAACTTACCTGTTTTTATTGAAAAAAAATTATTAGAAAAAAATGGCGTTGCTAGGAGAAATTTTCCCCCACACTATTGTGGGGTGGCACCAGCTGAAAAATGTATGACGCAAGAGGTCTGACGAACACAGCGCTTTCTTTTAGAACTGATCGGATGCAATGGTGGTAGTTGACATCGCACCCTCCGAAAGTCTAAGGCTTTTTTGAAAAATCTATATAATGGCGCTAGCTGAACCCTGAACTCAAAGGGTCGCGATATAGACAAAACAAAAAAGGGATTGCAAAAAGCAACACACCAGTTCTTTCTTCGGCGCGGTAACTCGAGAACCAAAGCAAACCTTAGAATTTTGTTTTCGGCAACAAATACCTGATGACTAAAGTTTGACAAAATCCTTCGCTCAGCATTCTAACAGGGGCCGAAAGGAGGTTTTTGAAATTCGAACAAAATTACTAGATACACTTATACCTTTTGCTACTCATAAATTGCATATATAATGTCAAAGGTTGCTGAGAATAAGAGCTGACGAGTCTGATTTAGGAAAACAACGTCACCCAATGTGACCAATGTTATCCAAAGATTGGTGATGGAGAAATCAGTGCAGTAAATACCATATTATTAGCAGTAAAATGTCTGAACTGATTCCTTGCCAACTGAGATTTTTTACTAAATTTCAAACTGTCAAAAAGTAAGTTGTATATAAAATTTACCAATAGTACGGACATATATATGTTTATTAAAGCCCATAGGGTAGGTTCATTCTTTGTATGTTTTTCAGAAATAATTCTACATAATCACGTTTTGGGACTGAAATGCCTCAGAAAAACATACAAAATGATTCTATTCTACATTCTATATATCGAGCATAGCACAATTACAATTAGCTGTTAGCATAAATCCAAAATCATTTCGAAAAAAATTGTGAGTACAATTTGTGGGTGTATCCTAGTGTGAGGGATTAGTTATTCAAATTATTGTGTAATGTCCCGTACAAAAATATCAAATGGCTGTTTTGTGCATTCATCTACAAAATACCTGAACACGATACACAAAAAACAATATACAATGTAAAAAATCTTATAAAATATGAGCATTTATAAATATCACAATAAAAGGCGCATTCAACTACTCTAGGTGTATACATTTTTAAAAATAATAAGCATACAAAGAGATTGGTGAATTGAGAGCTGCATTAAGACTTAGCATCTGTGTAGGAGTAGACAGGATACATAGGGGAATAATGCTGGCGATTATCTGCATACATCACATACTCGTTATCACCCTTCTCTCTAATTGAGCTGGTTCCAAACTGACTCTCGGCAAATGTAGGAAGTGCTACAATATTGTTAACGTTACAGTTTCAAACATAAAGAAAAATATGCATACCAGGATATATGTTACCATTATTCACCCATCCCATCGTTGGTGCCTTTGAGTCATTATCGTTAGATGGAGTTAGATCTGTGAAGTCTTCGGGTTCTATATTAATCTTTGTGCTAATTGGAGTTGGAGCACTCGATGATGGTCCAAGTGGAGTAGTGCCAATGGTGATGGGAATTTTGCCTGTTAAATTTGTATGAAAGCCGGATATATTTAATTCGACCTAGAAAGTAAAAGTTACTTCAGTTAAAAATTTGATATAGCATACATATAGTTCATAATCCAGATCTATGAGGTTGCAGTTTGTGAGATTTGAGGGTGGTATGGGCGGTATTACAATAGGTTGATTGTATGTGTTAGACCCATGTGGAGTTGTGGAGCCCACTTTAATTTCAGCAATCACTTTTACATCTTTCTTGCTCTCCCGTCTAGGCGTTTGTGTGTGATAGGTTACTATCTGGATACAAAATTAGCAATCATGGCAATTGTAAACTATAAATCAAAATTACCTTACGCAGCGAGACTTGAACATTTGTGATTTCAATGTTTGATATATTATCAACATCTAAAACTACAGGAATAGTTTGTCCAGACACATACCCAGTACGTGGTATGGAAATAATGCATGTAAGAGGGCCTGATTTGCAACAGAAGCAGCAAAAGTATTTTTCTAATGCCAAACGTGTAGGTTCTTTTAAACGAGGGTTCGAATTTAAATCCAGTGGAGAAAGAACAGTAAATGCTTTCTTGGTTTCATGATCAAATTTCCAAGGTCTATCAAAAGTAACCTTAATTATGTAACGAACATATCCATAATCCCCCTCAAATGAAGATGGTAGACTAGGAGGCAACACACATGTAAACGGGTATGAGTGATGTCCAGGAGGTATATCCACCTCATCACCTAAAAGAAATATCACCATTAGCCAATACCAACATACTTAATATAAACAAACCTTGACCACCAATTAAATAATACTCTATTTTGAAGTACTCTTCGTATCCATTAAGTTCAATTCTTTCGTTCTCTTGTTTACCATCATTGTTTGTTCTAGATTCTTCTACAAACCAATTAGTGTTCGAATCTCCTTTAAATAAGATCGATACTCCTTAAAGACCAGGTGAATTAGATAATATTAGCACAACAATTCAAACTATAACTACCTCTTACTTTCTTGGGGGAATCTAAATCAAATTCTACTCTACCAGTAACAGTTTGACCGACATAATAGGTACCCCAATTGTTCTCCAATATAATTTCACAAGATTTTAAACCCATTTCCACAAGAAATAGTAATACCGACAATACTAACTGCGGTGGCTGTAATGTGTGGAGAGTATTCAAATTCTTAATTTGTTAAAACTTGGGGGGTAGGTACATATGTGGGTGGGAGACCTTCACTCTCCTTCAAATTTCAAAGATCTCTGAAGAGGTTAAAACATTTCAATAGAAGTTAAGACTATTCCATTCTGTGGATGTTGTAATCCAGGGATGGACTTTAGGGGTGACGACCCTAGATTATTCTTTATTTCAATGGCAGGACCTCAGATACAACAGATTCTCTTCTATGTAAACGCCACATTACCTAGTTTAGGCAACTTAAATAACGCTTATTTACAAATATGGCTTACTCTTGCATAAATTTAACACCAAAATTACTTTGGTTTCCGGTTTGTAATTATTGATAGCGCTGGGTCATTGCTTCAGTATTACGTGTTTATTTTTGTAGACACACAAAAATTGGAAATGAAAAGTTTAATAAATTATTGCAGTACGAGTAGGGACTACTTATTTTACTTACTTACCGTATTAATCATCTCATTAAATGCCCATTAATTATAAAAACCGGGAATCCGATTGAAAATGGCCCATTATTGAGGTTGCAAACGGTAAGAAATACCAAATAATTAGATTGGGGAAAAAGAAAATGAAGGAACGTATAGAAACAATATAATATATTGTTTTCAGAAAATACAGAGTGTAGCCAACAAGCCAGTGAACACTCAAAAAGGGCAATTTTTAACTTGAATGTCTCATTTACTGTTAGAGATTTGGGAAAGTTAAAAAAAGGAAATGGCAGAATGCGGTCAAACAAATCTTCTGCCGCATAGTTTCCGTGTTCATTATAAAACCTTTGTTTTCCTCAGGTATTTCCTGAGGTATTTCTATTCCATTCTTGAAATAGATGCCTAATAAACATTGGTAGTTTTACGAATTATGTTAATGCTGTAATTAGTGACCTTTTGTCTAGAAAATTTGTCATTAATGGCGTAGGTAAAGAAAAAAATTAAGATTGCGTAAATAATTCTGTCATAAAACTCACAATAGTTTTCTAAATGTAAACCTTGTGAGGTATACGTAAACTCCCACTGCAAAGTTCGAACTTTCTACAGCGGGACAAAAAATTTTCTGCTACCCGATATTAATTTAACTACCCAAGTTCTATATCTTGTGACGTCTGTAAATGCACTATGCACACAGAGATATAAAGATTATTAGGTAGAAGAAACATATTAGGTACCTACTTTCAATTCTGTACCTCAGAGGTAAAGTATACTAAGTCACAAATTCAAAACTACAGAAAACCACATTATAAGAAGCACAAAGGAATAATTTGACCTTATTAACCTATACATTTGATTACTTTCATCATGAAGAACCATGTTACTTAAGTTTACATATGTACAGTCGAATTTTTGAAATTTTATCAAAAATTTTTGTTTTACGGGACTTAGTACTGTCATAGACTAAAAAAACCCAATTAGTCCATGGTACTGTTTACCTCTTATGAATTGTTTCGAATGATGGACTTATTATTGTTATGTGTAAACCAATTTTAAAACATTTCTGCTCGAAAAGGGGAAGCAAGCATGTTTCACCATGTACAGGGCGTGGAGAATTTTTTTCCTGTATGAAATCACGACTCAGATTAGAAAAAAAATCTATTTATTTGATAAACAACTTATAATTCAATAATTTTATTGAAATTAAAAAATATATCAATACTGTTCAACTATTCATCTTCTTCGTTGTTGTAAGAAAGAAATGGTCATCATTTTGTAGAAAATTTCCTCCATAAACGATAAGAAACAAGTACACATTTTTTCAGGATTAAAGCAGATTTTTAATAAAACACTTAAATTGAAAAATGACAGCCATAAATGGGATATTATAAAAATAATAAATAAACAAGTATAAATTGTGCACAACCCTTGTGCAGATAAAGCGCATTTTTGTTTAACCGATATAGCTTAGTAAATGGTTGGGTTATAAGGGGAGGAGGCTCTTTACACACAAACATTTAAAGACCGCCTGGCATACATTCAAAATTCTCCGAGACTCCATTCTGCAGATTTTGCCTATGAGAGTACGTTCCTCCGACAAACCGTTTTCGAGATATTCGCTCTTAAAGTTTTGACATCACCAATGGATATATTTCTTGCAGATGTTCCAATCGCCCTTTGTGAGTCCCCTCTTCCGATAATCCGTCCTGGAGATATAAGGGAATATATCCGAACACGATAAGAAGTCGAGGAGGAGGACTATGGTTGATAGAAATTAATTCCTTTCGTTGAGACCTTTCATTAGGGCACCATGAAGCAGGGGGAGTTTTATACATCCACTCAGGGGGGGGGGGGGCGAAAATAAAAAAGCTACAGAATTTCAGATGCAGAGGTGCGCAGGAATTTTTTTTGAGTAGCTTTGACCCAATTTCAGCTGTTTTTTTTGTTAAACTATCTATTGCCGCATTAATTTCCGAATACTGACGAAAGACAGAAAAAATACGAGAGGCGATAATGATAGTGCTAAAGTATAGTCATGAGTCGCAGTCTGGACAATACACGATTCCGCCCCCCGCCGGCATTATTTTGTGTACCTATTTTAATCAATTTTACTTTTCCGTCAGGTGGTTTGTGGTTAGGTCTGTTTAATTCGATTATATAAACCTAATGAAATAAAAAAAAACAATTGAGCAGTATGTTTAGGGGGGGGGGCGATCGCCCCTGTCGCCCTCCCAAAAAACCGCCCCTGCCATGAAGGATAAAACCAGTTCCACTCCCATCTCAGGAAATAATTGATGGGGGGGGGGGGGGGCTTTAAGACAGCGAAATTTGATAGCCATTTGGAACACCTTCAAGGTATATGGCTACCTACTGCAAAAATTCCTGGACTCTTGAAGTAGTTCGAAACGGCAGAAGTGGGTCCGAACGGACGGACGGACAGACGGACAAAACGCAAACAATAGCACATTTTTTTTCTTTTTAAATTCACTAAAAAACCTGAAACATATTCCTTATAATGTACTAAGTCCATCAAAACAATACAACTATTGATACTAAGTCCACTTATTACAGTTTACCTCGCAATGTTACTGCGACTAAGTACTGTTTAAAATTCGCTAACTCTGTTGTTTATCATCAAATATCCATATATTTCGTGTAGAACAACAAAACTTATGTGACTTAGTACAAAAAAGCAATTTTTGGGGAAAAATGGACAGTTTGCCTCTGAGGTACAGAATTGTAAACATAATTTTTTACCCTTCGATGTAGATATCGTCCGTGTTAAAGGTTCAATTCGATTTCTATGTCTATGTTGTGTAATAAGATCTTTCTCGTTTCTTTGGTGGTTGAGGATGAATATATCTTTAGAGTCGGTATACCCTTAGTGTATTCTAACACTATGGTATAGCGGACCTATAGCGGAGACGGACATCAGGGCGCCGCCGAAAGGGGCCGAGACATAGGTAAAGGAACAAGGACAAACCGGCGCGAGACATAAGGGAGCTTAAAACAAATGTAAAATTTGTATATATTTTTGAGTCGGTATAGCGATACAACGTAGGACTGTAGGAGATCTCTGGAAAACATAAGAGTTGGTAAAATAAAGTTAGTTAGGGAGGTATTGCATTGGGGTAAAAAATGACCTCCAAATTTTTTGACGGAATTAAACGTTTTGAAGCACCAGGAATCCGAATCAAACAAAATATCGATGATGTCGGTCTATATCTCATTTGAACCGATTGGAACCAAACTTGCTACACCACATATTCTTAGACTTAAAAGAAAGGACCAAAAAGCATTTGGGCAGAGCGCATGAATACATAAACGAGTGCAGCGGAGCTATACACTACAACGTGTGTATAATCAATGCTACAACCTATGCCAAAGAAACATTCACACTAGCCTCAAACGTAAGCTACCACAAGACCTGATAACCTCTGAAGAAAGGAGTGACTAACACATCCAATCACAACAGTATTGTTATTCTTAAGACGCAACAAATGTTATAAATGTCTATAATGGTGTCAATGTGGCAACCCTAGTACCAATGCGAGTCGAGTGAATATAAAGCAATCCTATTTACTGGCTCAAGATACTCGGTTTTAGCAACTTGTACGTGTTACTAGCGTCGTGTAAAGTAACCTATTTTTTAGAGAATATTCTGTGCCGCACCCATATGTCTTCGCACCCTGATGTCCCGTGCCCGTTTGTCTTTGTGCCCTTATGCCCACGCGCCCTTTCGGTAGCGCCCTAATCTCCTAGACCGGCGTATAACAACACCACTGCGTCAGGGTTTTCGTTATTTCTGTTTGTGCAGTCGCTCCTATTTGCCCATAATTGATATCAATTCAGTTTAAATAGATCAAGGGTCAATTACATATTTACTGCTCGATTTAGTTTGTTCAGAACGTCATGGCTCTGTAAATTTGATTTGTACCTACATATTTCTTTAGCCCCTTTCACCTAGTCTTTTTCACAAAAAACCCTAACGGCCAGTTGCACAAATAAATAATCCAGGATTATTGTTTAATCCGGTATTAAGACATTTGATTGGCTTTATATTGCAGTAGGCAGCCAATCAAATGTCAAAATTCTCGTTTAAACTCAGATTTGGCAAATAATCTAGGATTTTGATTACAATTCGCTTCAGGGCCGTCTTTACCGGGGGTGCAAGGGGTGCAGGGCACCCGGGCGCAGGACCTTAAGGCATAAATCGTGATACTACAAATTAATACATTTTTGAATAATCTCGAAAATTGGAGTAAATTGGAAATGCAAGAAATAAAATGTTTTAATCTACAAGAAAAATTAACAAGTGGTACATAGATCTGACATAGATGGGAAAGATCTATTCAATGAACTAGAATTACTGCCAATATTTTCTATAAATAAAGATAAAACTCCATTACCTAGATGTTTTAAATTTTATATATTCTAATAATTTAATGTCTGTGCTTCCTAACTTGCCAGTAGCTTTAACTTTTAAGAATAAGTATATTTAACACTCCCAGTGACCGTAGCGTAGCTGAAGGCGAAAGGTCGTTTTCCAAATTAAAATTAATTAAAAATATTTACGGTCCATTATGACCCAAGATAGGTTGACAAATTTGGCCATTATTAGCATAGAATCTGAAGTTAATATTAAAATGCACTTGCCAATTCAAAAGCTCGAAAAATTGACTTTGATGTATATAGGTACCACTTAATTAAATATAGTGTACCTATTGACGTATTGTGATTTTAGCTTGTTTGATGTATTTGCATTGTATTTTTTTATTGACAGGGGGGCGCAGGCTGACCATTTGCACCCCGGCGCAGAATATGCTTGAGATGGCCCTGATTCGCTTTCCTGCAATCGGCCGTAAGCTAGTTGAAACATGAACGTTTTGTTTAATTTTATATAAGTAGGTACATATAACTTAAAGTGATAATAGTTAGGAAAGTAAGTGTAACTAAACTAGGGCACATTAAAAACCCAGTGCTATAAATAATTATTGTCATTTTATAGTAGCGCCTGTAGCTTAGTGGACTGTATGTATACCTATCCACTACAAATAAATATTCCATTTTATTTAAGCATTGAATAAAAAAAAAGTGGTTTTTATTCAATGATTTAAGTATTTAATCCATATCTTTTACGTTCCCCCTTTACCTATAAGTACGCTGAAATGAATATACTCATTGCATAATGAAAATTAAATATATTTTCAACGAACGATTTGTAAGTAAGAATCGTATTTATTGCTATTAATTTTATATAGATTGGTATAAATTCAAACATATAAATTCTAAATAATCGTGTGAAGTTTAAATAGTATCACATAGCTTTAGAATGCAATTCGAGAAGGTGCACTTGTGACGAAAAATACATGAGAAGTTAATTTGTGAACGATATGCGATTTCTTTGCATTAATTGCAAGCACTAGGTCTACAATTTTACGTTTGTTAGTCACACTACGATACTATGTCTATTTGATTTTTGGTCAGGGGTGTATTGTTCGAGGTCTTCAGGCTGCGTATTCAACGCAGAATAATCTATAGGAAACAAGACTGATGGAATTGGAGCCGGTGAAAATCCCAAAAGAAACTGTCCTGATCCATTAGGATATCTTCCCAGTAAATAGTTGGCGAAGCACAAACGATAGGCACGGTAACCCAATGGATGGTCGCCATTCTAAAACAAGAGGTTTTTTAAACTATCAATTTCATAATTCCTTACGGAAGTCATAGCTTGATATGCTACATCTAATATTTCGCCAACTCTAATAGCATCAAAACCCAAGACTGACGAATAGAATGCACTTAATTCGTCACGCGAAATTATACCAGAACCTAAAAATATCGTAACACACAAACCTAATAAAGTTTAATTACTTCATTAAAGCCTAGATACTTTTGCTACAAACCGCTTCTGTTGATAACTTGAAACAGAATTTTCACCAAATACTGCAGCCAAATCGGGAAATCAGTCAGATTTCTAGATGTGGAAAGTAATTGTGCCCATTTATGTAACCAGCCGTCTTTGGTAATAAATATCTGATTGTTAACTTTAAATCCTAAGAATGAAACGTTGAATCAATATTATCCGAATACAACCGATTTACCTAATCTTTCATCTGTGATATCTTCTAAAAATGTATCCATAAATCCCCTCTCAACTTGCTGTAAGATATTAAATTCTGCGGAATTAATGGACCAATCCGCAAAATGTCGCAATCTCTATTATTTAAAAACTATCCATTTAATTGTCACATGCATATACGTTCCGAAATAAGATTACCTCGCTTAAAGATTCGAAGTCTTGATCGCTAACGAGATCATCCCTGTCGTGATCTAAAAGGCATGTAAAAAAATGATTAAGTTTATAGCTCTGCGTCTGTGTTAATTGATATTTTTCTTCATCTTCCCACTGATGCGAAGCGTCTATACTGAACCTATCAACCCATGTTGCTGAAAAAGATTAAACGATCAACTTTTACTCATCTACGTATCGAAAGTGTTGCGTTTCATCAACGCTAACGATATTATACGTAGCCATCAAGTGAAACGAGAGGAATGCTTTTCAGTAAACTTAATCTCAGAATTGAAACCTATATGCTCCTACCGATTCGCGTAATGATATGGTTTTCTAAATCCTTTGGGTAAGTAATGCGCGAAAATTTAGTTAACGAATTATTCACGTTGAGTTTTGGTTCTCCTGGGAGTTATTTTGGGTTTGATTTGTATGGCCCAGGTAGAAATTCAATAATTTTATTTCAGTTTCAAATTGCAAAATGTCACGATCTTTTTATGTGGCATGTGGAATTATATTTAATCGGCGCTATCAATATTTGCGATTTATGTTAACATTCAGGCACGATAATACACACTATGTAAAAAATCAATACTAGTAGTATAGGGTTCCAATGATAATCTTGCAGCGTTATCTTAAGTATTATGGAGGTATAATAAGAAAAAATTCAATGAAGCAGTTACAAAATTGGAACTGTCGTTAGGAGTGCCTACACCATAAATCAACATACCTACACTTTTTTTCCGCACTGCAGCAAATTTAGGCGTTTTCTATGTTATTGATTTAATCATGAAATAAGATGAAGTAACGTAACTGATTTCATGAATATTTTTACTATTAATCGATCGTAACTTTAAAGCTTATATGATGGAATGGGAAAGAAGTGCGTGACTCGGAACAAATACGAAGCTTTTGGGCATATGCGGCTTTTTGAGAATAAGCACATACCTAAAATTGTCTTGAGCCGATTTAAAATAAGTAGTTGGAATGCATTTAAGGTTTGTTTGCCGTATTCTTAGTGCAGGAGTGTAAGTGCAGTCGAAAATTTAAAACATACGTACTCCAAACGTGGACACTCCATCCACTACCTTCTTGGCCCTGTGATTTTTCAACATTTTTATTTTCTTCACATTCCGGTAAAGTTCTCCATCTTTTTAACAAATCGCGCGTTCTATCTCTAGTTCGATCACAAGCTTGTTTCCAATTTGCTATGAATTTATGAGGCACTTTGGAGGATGGATCCAAGCCACTTTTCAAAGAAGCCGAATCATGTTTTTCAGAGGATTTGTCTTTAAAGGAAGTATTTGCAAAATGTACATCTTTCTCCGATTTTATACTTCCCGTATTACTGACCCTTTTTTCTAAACTTTTTGTACTTTTTATGCTACTACGTGATCCAGAGAGCTCTTTAATATTACCTTCCGGTGCCGCTTTTGTACTTTCATTAATTAAATTGTTGCTTTCCATCACTAGTAGGTACCTGAATTTCTTATTGTCGTACCTTATTGACCATTAGGATAGAAATTCATTCATTTTGGATCTTATAAACATACGAGTGAAATTTCGATTTAAAATCACTTTGGCCGCTTTACTCTAAAATGCAAAAGTAAGTCACAGAACACTAAATTTTCAAACCTATACCGTTGCATTATGATTGACTTGAATAATATGTTGAAATTTTCATCAAAAATCCATAAATGAACTTACGCCTGTATAAATTTGATAATATACACCAAATTGAGTCAGTCATCGTGCACACGTTTTAGCTAAAATATCGCATTGTCTCTACGGGCGCCGCAATGAGTATCGCACGAAATGAGGACATACCCCGTTTATTATTTGTAAGACTTCTCCGTTTATTTCAACGAAGTTTGTATTAACCCTCTTTATTTAGTCGCGTTTGCGCCGTCTCGACGTGATACTACCAAAGACACCAATGAAAATGTAGCAACGGATTGCACACGCCAAATCAATATACAGAGGGACTTCCAAAAAATTTAAAATTAATCATAAACTTTTACCTCCATATCCTTATTTGAAGAGTTCAATCGAAACATTTTGTGCATCTTTAGGTGAATTGAATTGATTTTCCTGTATCTGTATTAACACGTTTTTTTTTAGTTGGATCCATCGTTCCTCGAAATGGGGGTTGACCATTTCAATTTTGATAACATAATGTATTAACACGGTCTATAGAATACCCTTTAGTTTTCTGAATACTCTTGATAGTTAGGTATAATAATTTGTCGCAAAAAGAAGGGGGTAGGTCAACAAGAGTAGGTATATACGACGAACGTGTACACAATCAACTATCAATGGAAGTATTTTGAAGACAACTTTTTTAAGTAGGACCTATATAGATTACCTAAGAATATTGTGGACAGTGTATATGAAAAGATACGCTATTATATTCGTTAAGGCTGGCTGGCTGGCTGTCCGGCTGAGATCTCGGCAATTACAATTGTTAAAGACTTTTCACTAAAAGCTTTCTGTTACAGTGTAGATGTGCAGGCTCTAGTCTATTTTAAGTTAGATTACTCGTGAGATCGATAATTTTAAACTTTGCTAATGAAATAGTGATCTGCATTACCAAAAATGCGTTTTCATCATGCATAATTTACAACTTGTTTGATTTAGTAGTAACAATAGATTGTTGATGTACATATGTAGAATGGAAGCAGCGTTTAGAAGCTCATTAAACAATTACTAATTAATTACCGAAGTATAATTATTTATATTAAAGAAACAGCGGTTGAAGGCAAAAGATACACATGCCATTTGCTTTCCATGAAATTTCTCCCAATAATTAACAAACGATAAGGTAATATGTAGCGTAACATAAACATAAGAAACATCGAGCCTATTACATGACAGCATTAAAACGTGTTCGAATTTTAAAGGGCAATAGGTAAGTATTAGCATTGTTTACAAGGGTATTAGAAAACGGTTTTCACACTCTCGGTCTCCAAGAAACTTCCATTGCCATTGTCCGTTTTATCTGTTAACTCAATTAGCAAATAATACTTACATATAATACCTACCTCTTTTTAGCTAAATTCCTAAAAAGGCGTACGTGCCAAAAGCGTACAACATAGGTAGGTACCATCCATTGCTAATCGAAATGAAAACGAGTGCTATTTGCGTACAGGTCATTAACGCATCAAGTTTGGCGCCATATGTACTTATTTTCTTATCTATAAAGCCCTTCGTTTTATTGTTACCGAGATTTGAAAGTGGTGCGAAACGTCAGACACTAACCTACAGGAAGCAGCTAGGAAAGGTCCAGCGACTCGCCTGTCTGGGAGTCACTGGAGCCCTAAAAACCACGCCAACCTTGGCCATGGAGGCATTTCTGGGAATAGAGCCTTTACACTTAGCTGTGGAGGCTCGGAAAGCTTCCATACGGCTAAACGATTGGGATGAATGGAAGGATCGAGGCAGTCTTGGGCACGGGCGGATCTGGGAGGAAACCCTCAGAACCGATCCCCTCCTCGCAAGGAGGGACGTGATCCGGGCTATCTTGCTAAGACCAAAGCGTTATAAAGTCATTCTCCCGGATAGGGAGCAGTGGCTGAACTCGGATTGCCCGTTCCTCAAACCTGAGGGGCTCGTGTGGTTTACAGACGGGTCCCAAACAGAAAGGGGAACGGGCATGGGTATATATGGTGATCGACCGAGAGCCAGCGTCAGCGTCTCCCTTGGTCAGCATAGCACCGTGTTTCAGGCAGAGATGTTAGCCATCATGACCTGTGCACAGGAAAACCTCCGTAGAGGTTACCGTAATAAGCATATATACATATGCAGCGATAGTCAGGCGGCGTTGAGGGCCCTGTCGGTAGACAGGTTCCGATCAGCTACGGCGCTTGATTGCAGGCGAACCCTAGATAGATTAGGTGAGTCTAATAGGGTAAGCTTGATTTGGGTGCCAGCGCACTGCGGAATAGGGGGCAACGAAAGCGCGGACGAGTTGGCTCGCGAAGGCAGTGGTGGGGTCTTCATCGGGCCCGAGCCTACCCTAGGGATTGCTCCCTCCGTTGTTAGGGCCAGGATTAAAGATTGGTTGACCAGTCAATTCCAGGCTCAGTGGCAACAAGTAACCGGACTCCGACAGTCCAAGGCCTTTCTAACAGGGCCCCTTGGCAAATCGGGTCTTCTAAGCTTCTAAAACTGAATAGAAGCCAGATTAGGAAGATCACCGGTGTCCTTACGGGACACTGGATGGTCAACTATCACCTGCATAACATTGGGCTCGCGGAGGAGTCAACGTGCAGGTTCTGTGGCGAGGCAGATGAAACTACCGAGCATGACGCTTTGATCAGGGACAGATATCAACTCCTTGGAGACAGATACCTGGAACCGAGGAGGGTGAAGCAGCTTAGGCTAAACAGGGTCCTATCCTTCATTGAGTGGAACGGGCTCTGAACTCAGTTGCGAAGAAAGGGGGTAGGCACAATGGGCCTCTGATGTGCCTAAGTGCTGCCCGGTCGGGATCCCCTGCGAATAGAATAGAACGTCAGACACTTCGGCACGAAAGTAAGATGGCTCTGCTATAGTAATATTCTGTCCAAAGTTTCCAACTGAAGTATAGAGGGCAAGTCGAGCGAGCGAGTAGGAAGAGTGAGATAGACTTGAAAAAGGTGCAAAGAAGATTTGAAGGAAGAGCAAATAAAACTGATGGTGGTGTGAATAAAGGGTCGGGAAGGTGGAAGACAAGAGGGGTATGAGGAGGATGTACAGATTGAGATATCATTATAAGAAGTTTCCTCATGTTTTGTGGAAAATTTCAGTTTGTAGATGTTAAACTGATATACGACCCTACGAAAACAGAAAGCGAAAGAGTACTTATGTCTCGGGAAGTTGATAATCAAATTCTAAATGAAAGTATGAAGTATTTACGAAGGACACATACATGGACTATGGAGGAGAATCTAAAAGAATATGTAAAAAGTTTATGAAGAAAGCGTGTAAAAAAAGTGTGGGTGAATTAAGTATAATGAAATAGGCATGGCGAGAGGGGGATGTAAAAGAATAGGGAAGAACTGTGACTTGATGGGGGAGTGAAGCTAAAATGAAACAAATGTTGAATGGTAGGAGGGGATGAGGGAATGAGACGTTTAATAACAATAGTTTAATGTTCAACAGTATTACACCATTAAGAGAAAAAAAAAACGAGTAAAATTAATGCACTATAGCTAATTGATGAAGCAGGCGAGGTGATAAACGAAATATAAAGAAGGCGTGTGAGTAAAGATGTTTGCGAGTTTCGAGTCGACATGACCACGGGTTTTTAAAACAATGGTGAGGAAGGTTTAAAGGAGGTTTAAAGCTAACGGAAAGAAAGTGTGATGGAGGTATAAAGCAGACACGAAGATATCTAAACAAATTGACACTAGAACTCCGACCATATGTGTATTTATGGACTTGGCAAAAGCATTCGATACCGTTGTTCATCAAAAACTGTTAAAAGCTTTATCCTAATGCGGAATGAGGGAAAATACCCCAAATTTATTTCTTTTAGTTATAGATAGAAAGAAATTGTTAAAATTGATAATTACGTCATCCAAGAAAATAAATTAAAATATAGGGTACCTCCAAGATGCAGTTCTTGAGCCACTTCTTTTTACTGTATAACCTGCTTTCTATGGATAATGTATTTGGAAAATTGGTCAGCTACGCTATTCATGAATGAAACTCAAAGAAAGTATAGACACTGATATAAAAATACTGCTAAATTGGTTTTGTGACAAAAAATTACTTGGGGGTTATAATCGATTTGCATCTACGTTGGAATCACCATGTATCTGCTGTAGTTAAATCTGTAAGATGTTCACTTGAATATTTTAGACGTTAGGTAGCTGAAAATAGTTTACTTTGCTCTTATGTAATTCCGTCTCCAATGGTGGTTTAGGTACAGACTGTAAATTACAGTACACTTATAATGACTGACTTCGGTTATTCTTACCAATTTGAACAACGAACATAAGTCATAACATATACCTTTTCTTCGCGTTGTTCGATTATTATTAGTGAATTTTATGAATTACGCGTATTCGTGGATCACTGGACGGCATTATTGAATGAAATTGATTGGCAAGTTTTGCTTCCGAAGTTCTGCAATATTTCTTTAAAAATAACAGTTTAGCTGAATAGCATATTATTGGTCAAATGCACCAATCACATTTCGTATTATTTAGCGCATTGAGGGCGGTTTTACTTAAGTTGCCGGATTTAAAGGGTACCTACCCAATTTGGTCACATTTGAGGGGTATCTTATCTTTAAAGATAGGGTTGCGGTTTTCGCTATAGCTCACTGCGTGTTGCTTTTTCGTGACATTTATGGTGGCACCAACAGAATTTTCATAACCTAGGTACCCGTTGGGATTGAAAATTGTCATTCTTTAGAATCGCCTATCAAAGATGTTAACACGTAACCTTATAGAATATTTTCGATAAGTAGGTATATAGAATACGGCGGGTGTCAGTTTTTCTCTAACTCATTTTGTCTTTTGTTATGAAACATATTCTTTAAACGCTCTTTTTATTGTTTTCTATGTATTAGACAGTTGAGCCGTTTCCGATATATTTACGATTTTAGAAAATATCACTTCTTTTTCAGAAGGTTGAAAAATCTATTTTTCGTAGAAACTTATTTTTTAATAATAAAAAAAAAGATATGATAACTAAATGAACGTGTTGGATCCGCTCTAATAAAGATTTTTCGAAATTTGCATTCTCTCTTCTCTTTCCGTTAAACCATTGAATAATAAATCTTATTATTCAATGGTTAAACTCACCTACTTGAATTAAAACATCTTTATTACTTCTGCATTTTTACCACAATAAAGCAATTAGAAGTAAAACCGAATTCTTCTGCATCCTGAACAATTTTTTTTCTTCATTGACTCTTCTTTCTGCCTGTTTTACTGCTGGTGCGATTATGCTGGGCCTGCTGATTTGCAAATTGGAGGAATTATGAATCATGAACTAACGTTTTTTAACGGTTTATCTATGGCAGGGATAGTTCCATAGATAAGTACAGTTCAGTGGGGTCCTTTATGTATTTTGGGGACTGGGATATGCTATACTTCATTTGATATCATAATTCAAATATGGTTTTGTCTAAACAGTTATAAAACGCCATAATTAGTAAGTCAATGCCGACGCCCACTTGAATGCAATAAAAATGTAATAAAACGTATGTAGCTCTTATCAGAAACATAAAAAATGTGTACTGTTGGCAAACGTAGTATTCATATGTTTATAACATTCAGAAAAAACTATAAAGTTTAATAAGGAAACGCAATAAATACATATGTATCTATGTCATTTTCTCTAATTCTTATAATGTGTTAGGTGGACAATTTCAAACTATATTCTTCATTTCTAAAGCGGTCTTATTCTTTTGGAATGGTTTTGGCCTCAAAAACTAACGGGTTAATGTACATACAAAGAAAAAACAATTGGACGTAATTTAATCTATTCAATGCTGTCTTGAGATTGAGTAAAATTGTACAGAGATGACTGTTCTATTAGTTCCCATCCTATCGACTACAAAAAAATGCTTTCTGCTGTTGGGAGGAGAGGAGTCAGGCAGGACCATAGCATGGTCATTAAGTCAGACGTATTGTTTATATACAAATGACAAGTCTTAAAGTGTGCCTCATTGAAGTAGCCATAAATGTTTTGAAAAGAAAGTTATATGCATTATTATATACTTAACAGTACCTATATGTAGATTTTTCTTACAAATCGCATGATAAATGTTACCTTCTTGTGCGCAACCCTTTATTTTAGATTCAAATGTCACAATATTGATTGCCAAATAAGTTTAATATACCTAATTTTTAAACGTTAAACTCTCTACGGTATTTTTTTAAAAAATATGGACTTTTCATTGGCAACGAAATCAGCGGAAAGCGTTTTCACTGTTTTGTGGAGTTATTGCAAATTTCAGAACACAGTGCGGTATCCTGCGTCGGTATACCTAAGAGATCTACCCAGGTCGAAAATGAAGTGTGCACCAGGTCGGTGGTCGGTGGTTGAAAAATAATAAAGTCGATGCGCTGTTGTCAAAGCTTAAACAGTGTTGCGATATGTTAGAAGGGGTAAGTTGCAAGCGTGACATCGACGCTTCTTTTTTCTTTTAAACTTGGGAGTCGCTAATGCGGGAGCTTTGGCTATCGTTAAAAGTAGTTCAGTTCAACGAACTACGCGTCAGTTGAAGTTCACATATAGGAAGATACCAAAATAATAAAATTCTGCCAATAGTCAAGCCGTAACGGAACGCGTAAACCTCGCCCAAGTTTTACTACGCCTACGATAGTCTACCGACGCCGTCGTTCTAACCTAACGTAGTATTTTCGAGCGCGTCCTAGTAGTAATAACGGGGATAATTTAAAGTTTAATCGGTTGTTTTGGTGCATCTAATAGAAAATCTGCAAACCGTTCAGCAGTTCCCCGGAACATGAGTACTCCAGTTAAAAAAGTGCCCATTCACTTACAGGTAGGGAGAATGAACATGAATAACTGCGTTGCATAACTCTCTTTTGGTTAGGCTATTTTACCCCCTATAGGACACAAAAGGATGAGTTCATTTCCTCTTCTAATTATTTTAGAATGAAAATAACCTAAAATGACCTCATTGCGCATTTACTGTATGAGTAATACACCTACCTATTGATTTTTAAGCACATTTTCCATTTTATTAAAGTTCAACCTTCCAGAAATTAAAATTAGAAATTACATATTAGCACTGTTTAATAGACACAATTTCAAAATAAGTTTAATTGAATATATTTTGAGTTTAGAATAAATTTGCATTATAACATATGTAAATGTGGCTGCGGTTTTTTTCAGCTGAATTAATGCCAAATAGTCTACAAACAATTAAAATTTAGTATTTCCTCTCTCAGGATTCTCAAGTAGGGTAGATTCCAAATGATACATTCAATTGAAACGTATTTTTTTATAAGATCAATTAGTATTCACTCCATACGCTCATTTAGAAATTCTTTACCTACTCTAAGTTTCAAGAAACACATGGTTTGTAGGTCAGAGTTAGCTGATCATCCTTAATAAAATGTCTCAAATTTTAATTGATTTACTGCTTGAGACAAAAAGCATTATGTCCGCGCGTGAAGAGAAACCATAATAACGGTTACCATGAAACGGAAGTGCGGGCAATTATTCATATTAACGTATCCTAAACTCTTGTTGCATATTAAATTGGTTAATAAACATTTAGATATTTTGAACTGCTCACTGACGATAATTAAGTAACTCTTCCTGTAATGGACGGAAGTGTGAATGAAACCAAGACGATTTACAAAATTTTATTTAGCAAAGCTTACGCATTTAGGTATATATTTCAAGTCATTCGGTTGCACAAAGTTTTCCTTGGTTTAACATTTGCATATAATTCGGCAAAATTTTCTTCATTTCTTTTATAAGACCAATTACATTTAGATACTGCTTTACTTACCTACGTACAGATGTTAGGGGCAGAGACATCTCGTCCTCTTCGAGCTATATTGATCGAAGCAAACAAAATTGAGAAACTATAAGTTGGCCATTTTCCAATTTTCTCACCAGGAAAGCAAATATCACACTTGCACAGTTCCGCAATGTTAGGTCCTACAGATTACATTGATTCCATACCCTACGAAATTAAACAACGAGATTAGATTGAATACCTACTTAATTGTTTACTACAATATCGACAACTTGATGAATTACTTAACGATTTCATTTTCCAAAACAAATTTTGTTCAAATTGAAGCAGGACAAAGGTTCAAAGATTACCCATGTTGAAATATCTAAGAGATATGGAAGCTATATAAAACCGTGTTTGTCCTTAATTGCCATTAAAGTACATACTTTCAATGGCTACAGAGGTATGATATTTTTGTTGTTTATGTCATTATCGCCTGGTCATTAAGATTCTAACAAAGGGTTCAAAACCAACTAAATCAAATTTAAAATAAACAGTTTGGAAGTTACTTTTTTCAATTTGTGTGTTGTACACGTTCATAACAAAAAAATTTGTTATTAGAGCGCTCAAAACCGTTTATTAATCAAAAATGGGAAGGTGGTAAACGAAGATGATATTGTTGAAGAAGACGTTTATATTGAGGATGGAATTATTAAACAGCTCGGCCGCAACCTGATTATTCCAGGTGGAACGAGAGTTATAGACGCTCGTGGTAAATTAGTAATTCCTGGTGGAATAGATCCCCATACTCACTTTGAGTTTGAGTTTATGAATACTACATCTGTAGATGATTTTTATCAAGGAACCAAAGCCGCGGTTGCCGGAGGAACTACAATGATAAGTATGTATGGTACTTACGAAAGTATCGTCGCACTCAAGTATTATTTCAGTCGACTTTGTGTTGGTGAAGAAAGGAGAATCATTACTGGACTCCTATTATTCTTATCGACAAAAAGCAGATGAGAAGGTATGTTGCGACTATGCACTTCATGTTATAATTTCGTACTGGAATGATAAAGTTTTCGACGAAATGTCAATACTTTGTTCAGAGCACGGAGTTAACTCATTCAAAACGTTTATGGCATACTCCTTTATGTTGAACGATTCCGAATTATACAGTGCATTTGAAGCTTGTAAAAAATTAGGTGCAGTCGCAATGGTACATGCCGAAAACGGCTCGATCGTTTTCAAGAATACAGAAAAATTATTGGCTAAAGGTGTAACAGGACCCGAAGGGCATGAATTGTCACGGCCCGAAGAAGTAGAGGCAGAAGCAGTCAATCGTGCCTGTACAATTGCAAATCAGGTAAAAAATATATGAGTGCTGTCACTTCAGTAAGAATCCCTGGACTATTATTTTAAAAAGTTAGTAACCAAGCAGTAACACTATTGCATGTGTTTTTTTTATTTAGCATGTTTTTTCCAAAATTTTGTTTTTATCTTTTTTTATTTAAGAAGACCTACTTCGGAATGTTCGCATAAGATCATTAAATCAGAATTCTGTAAGTAGAAGGCAGATGGCCCTCCCCCCACCCATATTATACCTTAATTTGAATTTTTATGTGCACAATCTTCCCGTTTTTGTGTTGAGCAATTTTGTTAGGTGTTCATGGCATGTTGTAGGTAGATTGCCCACTGTATATTGTGCATGTGATGAGCAAATCAGCAACTATAGCATTAGCACAAGCACGTAGTCGTGGAGTTAGAGTAATTGGTGAAACTTTGGCCGCTGCGTTAGGTACTGATGGTTCTCACTGTAAAAACACTTGCTTCCAACATTCAGCAGGTCATGTGCTTAGCCCTCCTCTCAGATCGGATCCTATGACACCGCAATATTTAATGAATTCTTTGGCACAGTAAGTTATTCCTTTCCTTTTGAATTTGGGCACATACGATACTAATATTATTTAACCCAATTTTGTGCAACACGTTTGTATATAACCTGTTTCATTAAGCATGAAACTTTGCAATTACTCATATAGGTACGTTTTGTACAGAATCGTTAATAATTACACACTTTCATATTGGGTAAGTTTGTTTGCATATAACCATATTTATTGTAAAACAATTTACAAAAAGCGGCATCAAACATTTTTAAGTACCTATAGGTGAAAACGCCTTTGTATGTGGCGCACATCTCCAATAGTCATTCCGCCAAAATCATAGCTGAAAGACAAGCGAATGGTCAAATTATATTTGGGGAGGTGCTTGCTTCAGCTGCGGCCCTTGCAGGCGATCGTCATAACGTCACCACCATTACATCACCACCTTTGCGGTCTAATTCTGATACCCCTTCTCAACTTTTGGGACTGTTAGCATCGTAAGTGTGTTATTAACATCTAACATTGTCATTTGAGCGCATTTTGAACACTATGAAGTATTTGTTTTTTTGTATGGAATCTAACAGCTATTATTTTTAACTAAACTATCGAAAGCTTCAATAATTTATCTCGTAGAAACGATCTTCAATTAACTGGAAGTGATAATTGTACCTTCAATAAGAGTCAAAAGGAAATGGGACTGAACGATTTTTCAAAGATACCCAATGGTGTTAACGGTGTTGAAGATAGAATGTCTGTGATTTGGGAAAAAGGAGTACATAGTGGATTAATAGATGCTTGCCGCTTTGTGGCAATTACTAGTACAACTGCCGCTAAAATATTTAATTTGTATCCGCGCAAGGGATGCATCGCTCTTGGTTCCGATGCCGATATTGTAATTTGGAATCCTAACAAAACTAGAACAATTTCCGCTAAAACTCATCATCAAGCTGTTGATTTTAATATTTTTGAGGTATTTAATTATCGTCAAAACAATATGATAATGAAAACCTTTACTAGGGTATGGAATGCCACGGTGTTCCAGAATATGTCATAGTTAATGGGCGAGTTTGTGTAGACGATGAGCAAGTAAAAGTTGTACAAGGCCATGGCAACTATATTGAGTGCCCAGTTTTTCCACCTTTTGTTTATGACATCGAAAATGCGTCGAAACTTAAACCAAGCGATAATGGAGATGCAAATTGGGTAACTCAACCAACACAAAAGGTAAACGAATAGTGATCGTGAGATAAATACGCTTCAATTTTGGTTTATTTTACGCAGTCGTTTTTAAGTTGCTATTGTTGTGTTTTATTTTTATATTAAGTATCTAACACATTTTGTAGATCATAATTATCTAACAATGTTGTATATTACCTACATGATTTTTTATGCACGCATGGTGTGTCATAGGTTCACCCCCTTTGTGGGAGTAAAGTTTTAATTAATAATTATGTTGTGATTTCTTTTATTATATAAATGTACCCCTACATACAATGCAGCCTGTGTACCAAAGTGTATTACATATAATCTCGCATATAATCTTTTTTCGAACACCTAAGCGTGTGAGTTTTATAAATAAAAAAACAATTGCCACGTGATGATCTAGACCATAGTATAAATATAAAGGCGCTGTAGGTATGTCTCTCGAAGGATGAATGTCTGCCAATCATTATCTAAACAAGTGTAAGAACTAAAACGATCATTAATTATTTTAGCATTTCAAAAACCTTTTAAAATGACAGTCAACAAAGGCACAAAGACACTTCAGATTTAATTATATCTAAACCATAAAATAACATAAGTCTCTTCCGTATTGAAATTTATGGAGACGTCCTTTTCGAGCGTCGCTAGGACATAAAAAATGTTCCAAAACCCACTCGTGGGTATTGCCGCGTAACACAAAGTATTGAAACGACGCATCGTCACCAAAAGCACACAAAATGTCGAATCTGCATATTGAAGCACATCCACGTCCAGAGAAAGAGAGGAGTTATAAGTTATAAAGTTTCAAAGAAATATTACCATACATAAGAAAGTTGGCTATGAGCAACCTGTGCAGTCACTGCGTATGCCCACATAATTTTTACTATGTGCGAAATGTTTGCCTTTACTAGAAGCGCCTGTGGCTAAAATTTCAAAGAAGTATCTCCATAAATAAGAAAGTTAGCATTGCGCAGTCACTGCGCATGCCCACATAATTTTTACTATGTGCGAAATGTTTACCTTTACTAGAATCGCCTGTGGTTAAAATTTCAAAGAAATATCTCCATAAATAAGAAATTTGGCATTGCGCAGTATGCCCACACATCACTGCGCATGCCCACACATTATTTTTACTATGTGCGAAATGTTTGCCTTTACTAGAAGCGTCTGTGGTTAAAATTTCAAAGCAATATCTCCATAAATAAGAAAGTTGGCATTGCGCAGTCACTGCGCATGCCCACATAATTTTTACTATGCGCGAAATGTTTATCTTTACTAGAAGCGTCTGTGGTTAAAATTTCAAAGAAATATCCCCATAAATATGAAAGTTGGCATTGCGCAGTCTGCGCAAAATATGGAGTTAAATGAAACTGATCGAATTGGGCAAATATAGACCATAACAGCTATCAATTAGCGAAAACCCGAAGTCTCTAGGTGGCCCAGGGGCCGAGATCTCGATGGAACGGACGGACGGACGGAAACACGAGCACATAAGCTTTACCTCAACTTCGTTGTGTTACGCTAAAAAGGGAAGAAAAACACATTTTCCGAGCTCTAGGAAACTATTGCCTTAGTAATGGACCAACGTTGATATAATAGTTGCGGGAACAGGTGTAAGGTAGTGGTCGGTTACCTATTTAGCGCACAATTAATATGCGATAGTATTTTTGTTGGTACAGGGGAACTCTTGAGCTATGGGAAAGCTAGGACTCTGCAAGTCAGTATAGGGTAGCGACTTGAATGTAGTTAGAGTTTCCTTGTTTAAGCGTTTATTTCTACTGAATCTATAACTACACACCTACAAGTCAGTCCAAATTGCAAATCAGTAACGACAATTTTCACCCTGCGCCGTTGTAGTGCCCTTATATTTATATCATGGTCATGACTGCTCCTTTATTTTGTTACAAATTTTTGATGAGTTCTCGTGACCTATATAATAAACCCGGAATTGGATCACCAGCAAAGACATGTGTTACGGATTGATCTATTTGAACTATTTTGTTTATTTATCAAGCTACAGTTGAAGTTGGAGGTTTCGAAAAATGATTCCAGATTATGAAGCCGCCAGTTCGTGAACTGTATGTACCACAGTAGGGAACGGGGTCAGCGATCAGCGTATCCCAAAACATTTACTAATTATATTAACACGTGAAAGAGATATGATTTAACAACAATATGTAACAATCAGAATGCATTTTTGTTTGTTTAGTTCGAGACAAAATATCAATAAATATACTTTCCAAATGCAGAGTGAATCGATCAAGCTGGTGTGCATCATCTGATATCAAAAGCGATATTGAACCACAAAATGGTGGATCCTTTACTTGTTGATATGCTATCCTAACATGCAACAGATTAGTGATACTTATTGCTTATTAATTCAAAATTAATGATTAGACAAGTAGGCAACATATAAGTCAGTTAATTGCATTTCTCCGCAAAACATACCTAAAATAATTTGCGTTTTCTTGACAGGAAAATGACCGTAAAGTATGTCCAACACCAACATTACCCGAATCATCAGTATCAACACCATCCTGTAAGGGACCAAGGCCGGAAGGTCAACGCAATTTACAAGACTCGACGTTTTCAATTAGTGGTATGAGAGTGTTTAGCGTAGTGGTGCCTTAAATTAACAAATGAAATTTTACAGAGGACCTGGACGTTGCGAGACGTGCTTGTATCAAAGTACAAAATCCCCCGGGTGGTAAATCGTCCGGGTTCTGGTAATTAGTTGATTAGCGAAACGGCATACTTAATAAACAAATGAAAAAGGTTTTACTTCCAATGTCTCGTTACCATATTTCTGCTTATATTTTTCTTGTTTGCATAAGCCTTTTTTATTACCTATAGGCGTGCATTTGGCATCATTTCTATGTGCACTGTTTAAGTTTGGTTAAGTATGACATGGTTGTGTACAATTTAATTTAGGTACCTATACATTTAAGTTAACATCATCACTGTTGTAATGTTTTTATTAAGTATTACCATGTTAAAAGATACATATTAATTTTATATTATGTATTTAACTGTTAAGGGAGAGTTTATGAATTTGTATTATCTGATAGCATGGATGTGAGAGTTGCTTAGGACATTCGTTACGACAATTTATTTATTTTGTAGTTGTTTAACTATTACGTCATTGAAATCAGTTGCACGCATTTTATGTTATCATTTTTGATACTCTATGTATTCGTTATTTAACACAAATAAACGTTTTAATAAGTATATGTCTGGTATGTAAATCTCTATAATAAAGGCTGCATATAGTTTTCACGATATTGATGCTTCATTCTTTCCCTAAGGTAAGTACTTAATATAAATTTGGTAGATACTTAGTAAATAGGTTGTGTTTCGGCTGTCTTTGTATTTGATGTTTGGGGAGCTTTGGAGGTTATTATTAGGCGGAAAAGGGTTCCCGATAAAATAAAATGAGCATAAGTAATTAACATACATAAGTATTACAAGTTCTGATGTAAAGTTACTAGGAATCCTTTAGATTATTTTACATAATGTGTAAGTATTTGTCACCTATTATATTTACTTTTATGACAATGATTCATCAAAACGCCCACACGGACTTGTGTGGGCATTTTGATGAATTATTGTCACTCACAAAATTAAAGATAGGTAATAGGTTGAGCCATTTAGATTTACAAACTAACTCCTTGGCTCAAATAGCGACTTGAATTGTATACACAATTATAATACAGTTCAATGCCTATCCCATACCTAATTCCTGCCTCAGGGGATACATCACAGGCTAAAATTCTATTCGCATAGAAACTACCTGCCACCCTAGCTATGCGAAGAATAATAAATTAATAATAACTGTGGATAGGCCAGTAGATATTTGCTTTTCCCAAATTTAAAAAGTTAATAGTACCTAAAGGACGTGCAATAAAGTTTTTGACCATTTAGGGAGCGTTTTTATGAATTTGTTTCGCAAATTGCATAACGATTTTCATATTACCAAACCATTTCACTATGCATTTTACCTAAGGGTGCGTATACATATATGTGAGCCTAACCGTTAACGAACTGAACCTTAATGTACTTAATTCATAAATATCTTTTAACTGCGCCTTACTTTATACCTACCTGTTTAATCTTTATAATATAATGTAATGTATTTTCTTTTTTATATCAGTAATTGAATGAGTAGGTAATATAACATACCTACCTACCTTCTTAATTAGTAATAATAAGACTATTGCTCTTATCTTGACACTTCGATTAGAGAAGGTAGATTTTTAATTAACTTATGTAGGTAGTTGGTAAATTCAGGGCAGAAATTAAAAATAATAGTTTTACTTTCAAACAACAAAATTTGCATTGCCCAGTAATTAAATTTGCACTTAATAAACTTCATCCATAAGAAGAGTTTATGTACTTATCTCATTATAGTCATTGACTATAGTCATTGTTTATTCAATGCTATAGCATTGAATATTTTTATTCAATGGCTATAGTCAATTTGCATTTCAATGTTATTACAAATGGTTAGACCACCAACATCACACATTGCTAGGTATATATGTCGCAGCCGTTTAATGAAATTGGACATTTCATGAAAAGTCTAGTCATTTATATGAAACTGTGGAACAGTTTACTTTCCAAGACCAAGCGATTGGATTCCCTTCCCATTAGAGATCGATAAATGGTATCCTTATCAGTGGCGGATTTCCCATTAGGCACGATAGGCAACTGCCTAGGGGCCGCAGGTCTAAAGGGGCCGCAAACCGAGTACATAAAATTGTTTTATTACTATAAAACGAGTTTTTCGTACAGTAGACTCCCGATTTACCGCGAGCGGCTTAAGGCTTAACCGCGATGCTATCCGCAACGAAAATAAAAAAACCGTAAATTTACGCTACACAAGAATTGTAGTAATTTAAATGCGCGATCGCCTTCGTTCATCTTTCCGCGCGCCGTCTATAGGGTAATCCTAACTTAGTTTTAATTGTAAGTCCCAACCTTTTTTATTTTTTGTAATTCTGTTTTTTTAGGTAGGGGGGGGGGGCGCAAGTTAACATGTGCCTAGGGGCCGCTAAGGTCATAATCCGCCACTGATCCTTATCGATCTAGAAGGGGAAGGGAAATTACCCCACACGTACAAATTTTCAGCGTTTCACTAAATGACTAGGCCTCGGACTAGGCGTTTCGTGAAATGACTGATTTCACTAAAAGACTACGACATATATAAAGCAGAGCTGGGCAGAATACTTTCAAAAAGTATTTGAATACTAAATAGTAAATACTTTACACAAATCAAAGGTATTGGAATACTAAATACTTTTACGTCCAGCACAAACGAATACTAGATACAGATACATAGAAAAAAGTATTCAAATACCTTTAAAAAATAAGTATTCAAATACTTTAGAATGTATTTGAATACTTTCAAAAGTATTCTAATACTATCAAAGATATTCGAATACTATAAAAAGTATTCCAATACTTTGAAAAGTACCTATTTCATTAACTTACTTTGAAAAGTACCTATTTGAATACAGTAAAAAGTATTCAAATACTTGTCACTCAAATACATTAAAAATTTAAAATAGTATACTAGATAAAAGTCTTAATACTACCATTGAATAAAAACCACAGGATTTTATTCAATGATACTACTTCAAAAATCAAGTTACCTATACTTTGTAAATGAGGTTAGCTTTTTTATATTCCTATTGTTATATACAAATTCAAGGGGAGTAAAAGCGTATTATTATTATTATATAGGAGGTACCTACCAGGACCTTTCTTATACCAGTTATATCCTTAAAAATACGTGTACCTATTTTCAAAGCGTCGTGCACATGATAGGTACGTACGCCTTTCTGAAATTAATCCTAGCGATTTTGCAACAGATCCATTTTTGACCATCCGTTTGTCCGTGTGCATGATAGTTTGTTTAGAAACGTGCGATCGCTTTGAAAATTGGTACACATGGTCTTAAGGATATAAGAAAGGTCCCTATTATTTTTAAGTTACGTGGACTATCGCGTCAAAAAGTTTCACTCCAGGATCGTTCGGTATTCAGTTGTATCGGATTTTTATATTTGATTTTGTGACAATGGAAACTTCCCCTAAACATTTCTAAATTGTTCTCAAATATTTAAATAACTTCAAAGTACTGCGTTTTTTTGAGGCCGGAAAAAAATTGTCTGAGATCGACCGGGAAAAAACATTTCCTTATAGAATTTGGCCTGTAGAATCCATAATTTCACACAGTTTGAAGATTGAGCTACTAGTTCAAAGGTTACAGCCCTTTGAATTTTCTTTCGAAATTGGTTTCTAGTTTATAACTTTTTATTGAGAAGTCTGATCGAAAAAGTACGAAATGTTTTGGATTCTACGCACCAAAATTAATAAGAAAAAGTGTTTTCCCGAGAAATTTTGGTGTAGTCGATTTTTGGTAAAAAAGGAAGGTTATTACACTGCCTTTTTTTGAGCACCGAAAAAAAAATTGTCTCAGATCGACCCGGAAAAAAATTTTCTTATAGAATGTGGCCTGTAGAATCCATAATTTTAAACAGTTCCAAGATTGGGCTACTAGTTCAAAAGTTACAACCCTTTGAATTTTCTTTAGAAATTGGTTTCTAGTCTATAACTTTTGATTGAGAAGTCTGATCGAAAAAGTACGAATTGTTTTGGATTCTACGCACCAAAATTAATAAGAAAAAGTGTTTCCCGAGAAATTTTGGTGCAGTCGATTTTTGGTAAAAAAGGAAGGTTATACACTGCCTTTTTTTGAGCCCCGAAAAAAAAAATTGTCTCAGATCGACCCGGAAAAAAAATTTTCTTATAGAATGTGGCCTGTAGAATCCATAATTTCAAACAGTTCCAAGATTGGGCTACGAGTTCAAAAGTTACAGCCCTTTGAATTTTCTTTCGAAATTGGTTTCTAGTCTATAACTTTTGATTGAGAAGTCGGATCGAAAAAGTACGAATTGTTTTGGATTCTACGCACCAAAATTAATAAGAAAAAGTGTTTTCCCGAGAAATTTTGGTGCAGTCGTTTTTTGGTAAAAAAGGAAGGTTATACACTGCCTTTTTTTGAGGGCCTAAAAAAAATTGTCTCAGATCGACCCGGAAAAAATTTTTTCCTATAAAATGTGGCCTGTAGAATCCATAATTTCAAACAGTTCCACGATTGGGCTACTTGTTCAAAGGTTACAGCCCTTTGAATTTTCTTTCGAAATTGGTTTCTAGTCTATAACTTTTTATTGAGAAGTCTGACCGAAAAAGTACGAATTGTTTTGGATTCTACGCACCAAAATTAATAAGAAAAAGTGTTTTCCCGAGAAATTTTGGTGCAGTCGATTTTTGGTAAAAAAGGAGGGTTATACACTGCCTTTTTTTTTGAGCCCCGAAGAAAAAATTGTCTCAGATCGACCCGAAAAAAAATTTTTCTTATAGAATGTGGCCTGTAGAATCCATAATTTCAAACAGTTCCAAGATTGGGCTACTAGTTCAAAAGTTACAGCTCTTTGAATTTTCTTTCGAAATTGGTTTCTAGTCTATAACTTTTGATTGAGAAGTCTGATCGAAAAAGTACGAATTGTTTGGGATTCTACGCACCAAAATTAATAAGAAAAAGTGTTTTCCCGAGAAATTTTGGTGTAGTCGATTTTTGGTAAAAAAGGAAGGTTAACACTATGCGAAGTATTCGAATACTTCTCAAAGTATTCAAATACCTTGCGAAGTATTCGAATACTTTACGAAGTATCCAAATACTTTGCGAAGTATTCGAATACTAAATATTTGTGAAAGTATTTGAGTTACAAATACAAATACTGCTTCCATAAAAGTATTTAATTACAAAGTATTTGAATACTTTAAGGATTTGAATACTAAAAAGTATTTACAAAATCGAATACTGCCCAGCTCTGATATAAAGTACTTATTCAATACAGTGATATTATGTAGAAGTAGACAGGGATTTCCTATAGGAATTTCCTTTTACATGATAAAGTCTCCTGAAAGACGCCTAATTTGATGCAACCAAAATAACTTCTTGAAACAAATAAAGATCTGGCTGTCATATTAATTATTAATTTGAATATTGTTGCTTTAGCTACACAGAAAATAAATCTCTTAAGCTCCTTTATCTGTTATCGGCACTATACCAATTAGAAATATCAACTTTTTCTTTAGTTGAATACTTAACACTAACCGAAATTAGACACACCGTCAACATTACAAATTTATGATATTGAACATAATTACATAACGTCGAAATTTTAATTGCCTTTTGTACACTCAGCTTGGAATTTGGAAAACAACAACAATAGTCACAAAGGGTGCAGGTGTTACAAATATCTGATGATAAGAAATTTTCAAAACAGAATAGTTTCTAACGAATACTGATATGATAATCAGAATGTTTTTGTTTGGTGCTTGATGAAATTAGTAGAGAAGATGAATGAGCAATAGAGATGTTCGCGAATTTTTTTTCTTTCTGAGGAACACATAGAATTTTGTAAGAACGCATCAATGATTCTTCCCAGCAATTAGTTTCATTTAAAGATAGAATTGCTAATAAATGCATGCTTGATTGCTTGCCTCCATTTGGAATGCAATGTAAATCTGTTATGAATGTAGGAAGAACTAAAGAAGACAGATACCTTTATGCATGAATATTTGGATCGACCTAATCATAGTTCATCTTCATCAATCTCCAAGATTAACGTATGATCCATATGGAACCAAGATGAGTATGAATAATCGGAAATTTTTCATTTTTCTAAGCAGTAAAAATGGTAGAATGCCCCAATAGCTACCTAATAAACTTGCAAAGTAGGAAACTTTTTTTTTAAGCTATTCGCATGGATTAACAAGAAACTAAATCATTTTAATATTCCTATATTTAACAGTGAATATAGATTGCTAATCAGCAATAATCTTTTTCTCAATCTTTTACAGTTGACATGTCATCAAAAATATAAAATTTTGTTTCAGATAAGGAGACATGGCCACATGAGGAATTTTGATGCTGAACACTTAATAAATAACGCATATCAGCAAGAATATATCACAGCATATTTATATTTTTAAGTATATAAAACTGTACATGATACAAGAAAAAATAAACTCAATAATACATAACAGTATTATAAATATAACAATATCAGGAAATATTATTCGTCCCAGTCTTCGTCTTCAGTATTGGTCGATTCATTATAATCGTGTTTTGGTGGCGGTGGAGGAATCATAGCAGAAACCTTATTCATAGTAGAGTTGGCGTCAAATTGAGGTATTTCTTGGTTTTTAGAACCGGAGATGCCTTTTCTTCTGAGTGAAAGTTTAGCGTGTAAATCAGCCATTAAATCTGTACCAACCACAGCTTTTTTAGGTTCTGCTGCTTTCAAATTTGCATTTTTTGATCCTCCAGCTTTACGAATAGCTTCCATAAGCATTGCATGAGCATTATCACTGTTAGCCATAGGCTGGTTTACCACGTTATTTACCGATTTGGCAGGTGTTTCAGCTTTATCATTCCTTTCGGGCGCAGGTAAATTCAACTCTTCTTGCTCAAGAATTGGAGGTACTGGAGGTTGAATTATTTCAACTGGCGGTGGTGGTGGAGGCACTACTTTATTTGCAATTTCCTCTGGTTCCTGTGGTACTTCTACTAATGGTGGAAGGTCTGGAATGTTAGGTGTAGTTGTAACTGATGGCGCAATACCTTGACCACGCTCATCCACGTAACGTAAATCGTTAGCAATGCCTGGTAAGTCTGGAAGATCTAATGGTACATCAATACGCGGGACATCGCCTAAATGAGGTGCATAAAAATATGATTCAGTAGCGGATCTGGTTAAAGTGGTTCTATCAGATATGGAATGTGGAGCTGCACATATTTCGGTAGTGGTATCTGCGGAGTCTTCTTTTTTAGTAGTAATGGAGGATTGTAGAGGATCAGATATAATGTACTTCTTGTATGGATTTGTTCCAGTATTGTACAGTAAAAGATCATTGATAGAGTTAACATCACAAGGAACAGAACCTAACCCTCCAATATCTTCCTGCAAGTTTGGATTGTTTAATTTCACATGGTATAATTGAAGAGGTTCATTAGGCACACTTTTAAACGGAACATCCTTGTATTTTATATTAGACCTTGTTATTTCCAATTTACCCATGTCTCCGAAAACAGATTTATAATTTCTGTGCACATCAACAGCGGGATATTTGCTGCTAGAAAAAACTTGCGTAGCTTTTTTCGCCCCTTTTAATGTAGACACTTTTGAATGCGCATCTTCAATCCTATTTACTAAAGTGGATAACTGTTGGTTGTTGGACTCTATTCGTTTATTAATTCGATTAAATACATCATTTGCAGTTTCTGATAAATAATTTAGAGCATCAGCTATCTGTACCACAGTTTCTTCTCTTCTTAAATTTTGAGGAATAATTGGCACGTTGTACATAGGAGGCATCTTTAATTTTGTATTTTGAGATCATACCTCACATACTTTTTTTATTTACAAGTTTAGAAAATCAGCTGATGTTGTAGTGATTATTGACCCGTTACGACAAACGCAAAGACAACAAAGGGTATCTAAATGAACGCAAAATGCAGGGCCGCATTTCATTTACATCTCCAGCAGCTCTGATAATCATCTTACCTTGACAAATAATATTGGTCCCAATACGATCAGATTGTATCGCATTGACTTCAGTTGAACTGAGAGAATTGATTAATTTTAATTCAACAGAATTGATTAGTTTTAATCTAACCCATTGAATTCCGTCAGTTTAACCATTGTATATATGTACTATATACAATGGTTTAACCAAAGATCACGGTTTGTTTAACATATAGGTACCTACCTACAATGCTTCAGTTGAAGTTCAATCAAGTTTATATAATCCGCCCCAAACGTGTGATTTTTAGGCTTGATGGTGTTTTTTGGTACTTACCTGCGGTCGAAAACATGCTCTTACATACTTATGTACATATCCGCATTAAAATTTTACGTGCAATATATGTGAGAATAGGTCAAATTATTTTCTATCTAACATAGAAATGCCACAAAGGACTTGTACTTGTGCTGGCCTGTTTGTTCTATACCTTCATTTACTCAAAATTACTGGTTCTCGATTTCCTTTACACTACCATTTAGATTGTAATCTATGTCCCTGAGCCTACAGGTAGGTACCTAATTGTGTTGCAAATTTTCGTTTCGTAACCTCTAATAAACAGTTATTGAAAATTAGCAACGTTATATTCTTGACGGAATCAAAGTGTTTAATAAGAAGAAATTGATGCATATTCGTAGAGGCAAGTTATAACAGACGAAATGTCTGCTAGACGGCGACTCCTGGAAAAGGTTAACATTTTGAGGTTTTCGTTGATCTAAGACTGTTTGTCAAAATTCTAAACTTATGCCCAGAAATATAAAATACTAGTCTTACAATTCCAATAAATATTCAATTTCATTTTAATCTATGGTACGGAGTGCAAAATCATAGTTGCAAGAAAAGTTACATACAAAATATTTTATTGTATATTCTCTCAATAAGCAAAATATGAATATTATTTGTAAAATATATAGCAATAAGAGCTCATTTTTCATAAGTACATATTTGCTTTACATTATTTATACAGGGTGTTACGAAACTGGCGCCCACGGACGATGGGGGTTTAACTCTGAGATTAAATTGAAAAACCCTATTACACTTTTGCGATCAGACAAATAAGTACCTTTCCAGATGCAAGGTTGCAAAAAAAAAAAGAAATCAAGAATGACTTTCTTAATTTAATTTAGTAACTCTAACTAATAATAAAACGTTCTTCTAAGTCTTGAAAAGTATTTGTCTGATTGCAAAAGTTTTTTATTCACTCTTCAGAATTAAGCCTCCATTGTCCGGGTGGTGAGAACTTCGTAACACTCTGTGTAGTTCCGCTGCAAGCTCGATAATATATAGTAAGCTTCGAAATATGAATAAGACCAATATCGGGTTATAACTTATAACATTCCTGGTGAATCTTGTTCCTTATTTTGCGCTTTCTCGAAGAACATCGCATCCTGAAGAATGAAGAATGTAAAAAACAAAATCAAGTTATGATATGAGCATTACAATTAAGAAGCACGCTCCCAGCATCACGGCCTTCATTCTGACATCCAAATCCACTGGAAATGTTATTCCAAAGTAATCGGCATCCGTAAACATTTCTCTAATAAGACCTGACCACTGTTTTGATATTTTACCCACTTGCGTACCACCGTTGGCTGACATAATTTGAAACTCTACGTCTCCACAAATACTCATGGTACAAAAAGGTCCTTCGATACGTAGCACGGTTTCTCCCCCTGCGGTTTTAATAGCATAAGTTGGACAGCAAATGCTCCATTCCTGTTCAACTGTTCCAACTAGCGTACCTGGAGGCGAACTAACCTCTATACTCTGTTACAAACAAATTAAAATGTAAGAAAAAATTAATAGAGCGCCAATTACTTGTAAGCAACATGGGAACCAACAGCTATCACACCTAAGGGGACGATTTAAATGTATGATTTCATTTTGATAATTATCCAGAATCTTCATGTCGAAGGGTCTTCGAGCACCACAGCAATTTCTTGTGAGACAATCTGAGTCTTCCACCGCATAAAATATTTTTTGACCAAGACTGTTTTTTATGCTATATTTGTTGGCAGTTTCAAACCCAGTGAAGGCTGAAATAGAATGGCTATTTTGAAACATCGACGAAGTCGTAGAACTTCACCTTCTAACAGTTCAACCTTTTGGTGGACGAGAAGCTGGTCAATTGTAGTAAGGTATTCCAATCCTGGAGGGCAGTTGGTTACGTTGGGCGGCATACTCATCCAACCACCTATGTATGTACAAGAGTAAGCCATACTTAGTCGATCGCAATACAAAGGCATTTGTGAAACAGTTGATTTTACTGAACTATAGGTACAGGTATATATTAAATTTTAATTTACGGCAAAACATGTTTCCAAAAGGTGGTGTATCCTGTAGGGAAACCCCACTAAGCCAGAGGTTAAAAGGTCGTATTTATTAATTACGCAAGCTATATGCATTGAAATAGATTGAATTAGGTATACCTTTGCTCCTCTTCCGTAATTAAATAATGATATCCACTTTTCTTTAATAGTGACTTCCGAGACGAAAAGAGGGTGCGCAGTTTTGCCCAAAAAAAGGATTTTAGAGTGGCTTTCAGATGTCGTTTTCCTTTAGAGTTTGACATTTTCAAACATAATATGCACTTATTTGTCACAATTAAATTTCTCACTACCGTTTTCGTTGTTAAACCCGCAGTATCAAGTACCTACTCGTCACGTCGCGTTGGTTGAAGCTACAAATTAAAGTCCATTAAAGCCATTATCTTTATTATCGTACACTCTTGATCCCTTCTTAAAAACCGACATATCCTGTTATCTCTTCTTTATCTGTTGTTATTAATATACTCATTGTGTTTGGTAATAAAATAAGCATATTAATCCAAAAATGTGTAGCATTATTATAAGCGAAATTATTGAATAGTCTTATAGGTACCTACTTATGGAAGATTGGGAAGTTTACAAAACAAATTGAACGGCAAGTAATAGCCCGAACGGCAAAGATATTTTGGAATCCTTGCGTATTGTTATTAATAAAAAGTCGATATACTTATGTGAAATTAACTACTAAGCTGGTTTTTTGAAGAGCTATTAAAAATCACTTCTCGAAGTATACGTATACGCAATCTGTATTTGGACAAACCAGTGAAAACCATTAAAATAGTAGCATACCGTAATATGATCATTTTTGATTTTTACTCAAGGTTTACGTAGATACGTATACTAATGCACTTCTTTGGAAAATGCGCTAAAAACTCCGATCTGGTTGGAAGAAAACTGTATACAGTATACACATACTCAAACAGTGCGATCTCACAGGTAAAAGCTGTGTCGAGCATGGATCTAGAAATCGATATATAGATAAACGCACAAGTAAAAATAATCTTGAGGCATTGAATAAAAAATGCTTGAAAGTGAAGAAATACCTAACTCCCGATGAAACCATAAGCAAACGAAGGAATGCCTGGAGGTTGAAGAGTAAATCCCGAAACACACAAGCGAAAAATAAGCAATTATGAGTTGTTTGAGTCTTCGTGAAGATTTGGCGCATTGGAAAGAAGCGATGAAATGAAAAGAACAATGGAAAGAAAGAAAGAAGAATAACAATTGTAAAATATGAGACCCAGTGGGTCTTTCAACTGCAACTAGATAATAAAATTTATTCTCCTCTTCATGAGCTGTATTCTCGCAGTTACACCGATGCAAATGAGTAAACCTGTTCACGAGTTGGAGGTAAGTACGTGGTCACTGCTGATATGGACAAATTGAAAAGAATATTCAAACACTCTGTGTTTGACAAACAATTATTTGTCGATAGACAATAGTTACCATAATATTGAGGGTTGGCTGAATGTTAATTCGGTACAGTAATAATGAAGAATTGTTGTACGGAAGAATTGAATTTTCTGCAAATTTTATCCGTGCTGAAGAAATATTGATTTTGGTAAATTGTATTAACTTTTGCGAATAAGAATGTCCGAAGAGCGAAATTGTGACATTTTCGATTATTTGAATGTTTATACGTTATGAAAATTGCTGTAAGTGCATGAAAGTTATTTAAATGTTCTCCGTTTGAATCCTAATAGCGGCCCGGATGCTATGTGTATCCATAACGCAGCAATACAATGACAGTAGTGTCTCCCCTTATTGGTTCACAAAAAACGCGCGCGAACATTTTAAACATTTTTTAAATTTGGCTTTTAGAACCTAACACGACGCTACCATGAACCGATACGCATTGTTTAATTGTGTAAATACCTTAGTCAGCGTTTCTTAACCTTTTTCAGTCCACGGACCCCTGGAAAATCAAGAACAATTTCAAGGACCCCCTCAAGAAAGAAAAAAGAATAAATTTCAGGCTTTTAGTACTGAAAAAAAGGGCATTTTTATAAAAATTAAAAATACTGTATCAATGTGAAGGTTGGTACTGCTTTTTTGCAAATGTCCATAGATACGACGGCGGACCCCCATACACATACTCGCGAACCCCCCAGGACAGGTTAAGAAACACTCTTTAACCCTACGTTACTAAATTTACGTAAAGAGCCCACTAACAAATTTATTGCGAACTTTTGCGTTTCATTGCAGTCTCTCTGTCATTTTGTGCTCTAATTTTCAAAATCCCATCGACTCTATAGGCAAGAAACTAGACAGAGGACAAGGCAGTTTTCAAAGTTCATAGCAAATTGCTAGATTCTCATATTTCGTGACCCGAATTCAACAGACAAGTTTTTATGACACAACGTCCGCTGCCGTGACGATAGTTAGCATAACAATAAGTTACGTAAATAATCTTTAACCACGTAGGTATTGTATTTGTACTCTTCCTAATTAGCACATTTAAATACCTCCAGGTCCGCCACCTTGGCTCATTGGCTGATTCATAATTGGTGGAGCGGGTCCGTACGGTCCGGAAGGTGGCGGATACCCTACTGGAGGGGGTCCAAATTGAGAAGCGGGTGGTGGGTATCCACTTGGCGGGCCGTACCCCGCGGGTGGAGGTCCGTGACCACCTGGATAGCCTTGAGGCATCCCATATTCCGGGGGATATCCAGGTTGATAACCACTTTGCGAGTAATCTGCAAACGATGCATTATAATACTTTAAAAAAAAACGCATACGTCAGTTAGATAATTGAATGGCTATACTCACTCAAATTGTGTGGATTTGGATAACTTCCCATTTCGTATTTAGATAAATGAAAAATAAACAATAGCTACGTACGTAAAACACATTTTCTACTTTTGTAGGTTACGATAATAATATCATTCCAAACCCAGGAGAAGCGCTTTACGCAGTCGTCGTTGTCGTCGTCGTCGTCGTCGCCGGACGACGTTTGCATTCACTAACATTCGTGCTAAAACATGGGGAATGCTGAGCAAACGAAATTTACGTTTGTGTTAACAGAGAGCTGGGGAATTTCAAGTGCACATACTTACCATACTTATAATAGTATTTTTATTTATTACTAAATAGTATTGTGTAGTAGGTGTAGCTATAAGTATATTCACGAGACACAAATATAGACCGCAACAGATAACCTTCTTAATAATCGCTACGAAATTAACTAAAATTAGAATAGTTTGTTTTTCTAAACCTGTAAATACAATTAGTGATATTTCTTAATTAGGTATACTCTTTATTCACAAACGATTGTGGGAAATATTAATGCGATCCACATCCACTGCTATGAAAAGAGATCAATCAAAAGCAGCATTATACGCTTAACATTTTTTAGCGCATTTTTACAAATTTATTTATAGCTTTCCATTAACTTTGGCAGGCTAGCTGGCTGGCAGCAAATGAGATGAGGGTCCTTAAAAGAACGATTGTAGAAAGGCATGGATGTATGTCTACGGCGCTGTGTAATTAACAACTTTAGATACGGGGCTACATGATGTGAGGTCGACGACAACTAATTGCTGCTTTTTCAGTTTTTTTATGTGATGGTTTTGTCCGTCTGTCTGTCGGTCTGTTCCTCGTCTAACTCGAGAATGGAACGAGAGAGCGAGGTCAACAGGGGCGGACTGGCCCGGGGGGGCGGGTGGCGGTTGCCACCTGGCCTGTAGATCATAATGGCACGTTGGAAATTTATAAGTATGTGCTGTATTTAGTTTCTTGCACTATTAATAAATTATTAACACGTTTCTCTAATTGGGGTTGATGTTAGGTTGTTAAAAAATTCTGTTTTAATTGAAGTGTTTTACAATGAATTTATCATTTTTTGTCGTAGCATGAAAGTGCTGAAATACAATGATAGGCGACGCACCTCGTGTGGATTGTATATTTTGTTACTTTTAATTATCAGCTGCAATTTAAAAAAAACTGTATGGTAATTTTCTATAAGAAAACTTTTTTCCGGGTCGATCTGAGACAATTTTTTCTTCGGGGCTCAAAAAAAGGCAGTGTATTACCTTCCTTTTTTACCAAAATCGACTACACCAAAATTTCTCGGGAAAACACTTTTTCTTATTAATTTGGGTGCGTAGAATCCAAATCAATTCGTACTTTTTCGATCAGACTTCTCAATCAAAAGTTATAGACTAGAAACCAATTTCGAAAAAAATTCAAAGGGCTGTAACTTTTGAACTAGTAGCCCAATCTTGGAACTGTTTGAAATTATGGATTCTACAGGCCACATTCTATAAGAAAATTTTTTTCCGGGTCGATCTGAGACAATTTTTTTTTCGAGCCTCAAAAAAAGGCAGTGTATAACCTTCCTTTTTTACCAAAAATCGACTGCACCAAAATTTCTCGGGAAAACACTTTTTCTTATTAATTTTGGTGCGTAGAATCCAAAACAATTCGTACTTTTTCGATCAGACTTCTCAATCAAAAGTTATAGACTAGAAACCAATTTCGAAAGAAAATTCAAAGGGCTGTAACTTTTGAACTAATAGTTCAATCTTGGAACTGTTTGAAATTATGGATTCTACAGGCCACATTCTATAAGAAAATTCTTTTTCCGGGTCGATCTGAGACATTTTTTTTTCGGGGCTCAAAATTATTAACACGTTTCTCTAATTGGGGTTGATGTTAGGTTGTTAAATGTTTTAATTGAAGTGTTTTACAATGAATTTATCATTTTTTGTCGTAGCATGAACCCCCCCCCCCCCCCGCCACCTTCATTACTACACTAATACTTTAATGGCCCGTAACCTATGCAATTCCACCTGGCCCTTAAGTACCCAGTCCGCCCCTGGAGGTCAAACCTTCGCGTTCGCCAATCGATTTGTACGAGTGCAAGGATCAGTTCTATTGATTATGAGCCAGATTAAAAGTCTGGTTTCCGAATACGAACGGAGTACCTAGCAAAAAAATTCCCCTTTCTTGTTTTTTCGTACGGGCAAATTAACCACCTTTTGCAAGGCGCATATCTTCGAGGAGCAGTCGACTTCAAGCGACCAAAAGTTATCTTCCGCTGCGAATTTTGTCACGAGTGTATTAAGACCCTGCCACAGAATGCGTGGTCTGCGGTATTTGCATTCTATGCAACCTGCTAAACCGCGCTCTGTATGGCAGCTCCAAGAGCGGTCTCTTCTTCTCGTGTCCCAAATAGAAGCTCGAGCTATGAGAAGTACCTACCCCAAACATTGAGTACTATTTGGTGGAGGGGTTTTAGCGAAATCCGCCAAAATTTTTATATTACTGTGGGGGCGTCAGAAGTAGGTACCGATAAAGGAAATGCGGTAGCCTCCAAGATCTGACTGATGGTGAGGTCAAAACTTCAAACGCGAATTGCGGGTGAAAGAGACATCGGAAGTGCCTCTGTGCGTGGTGCATGCATTGTATGTAGGGATTAGTGCGTCCATATCTAGTGCGTACGCAATAACCCGTAATAAAAGAAGAGTTTTTCATAACAAACGTTCAGGGGCTGGTACCGATGAGTAAGATGCACCCTCCAACAGAGAATTGTCTTCGCACTTTCAATGGCAGTAGTCAACTGCGCACAGATTGGAGCGGGCTTAAACACTACTTAAATATTCCGATAAGATAGCACTCGTGAAATAAAATTTAGATAATAAATACATGTGACCTATGTGCTTTTTATTCAATGGTGCGATAGAAAACTATATACCTAATTAGATATATCATATATTTGATAAACTTACTTTGTAACTTTCATTTTACTATATAAACGGCTAATAGAATACTGATCTGCCACACAAAAATGCGCTGAAGTCCCTTCGATGTCACACGGGGTAGTAGGCTAGGACTTTTTATTAAAATATTATGTAACATTACCAGTATTCTGCCTTCCTAAGAACAGATGCAGTATCTACAAAAAATGTATTTTAAATTTTTAGCGCATTTTTGAAGAATTATTAACTATTTTTATTGTTTGCGCCCGTCTGTCCGTCCATCCGGACCCACTTCTGCGGTTTTAAACTACTTTTAGGGTGGAGTTTTTGTAATATGTATCCTATACCTTGAAGGTGTGCCAGACGGCCATCAAATTTCAGCCCCGGTGCAAAAATCGTTCGTATGTAATTTAATTCTGGGTTAGTAAGTTTCAAGCGCGCACTGAAATTTTTTTAGTGTTTATATTGAATGACAAGAAGAGTAAAATTTATTCTTTCACTACTTGATCCTGGGGAGGAATTTACTTAGCCGACGACAATGAATTGTCCCGCTACTAATGACAACCTCATGGTTACTCAAAAACAAAAAAGGAAACGTTTCAAAGATTCTGGGGAAAAGGGGGGTTACCTGAGAAACGAAATATGATGACGAATATAAAGGAAATGGAGACGATCGACATTTCGAAATAATTTTGTTTGATTTGGTTGCATTTAGAGTTATTTTTCAGTAGTTATAATACCTATAGAAAAAAAATAGTTTGTTAATTTAAGTGACTATAGCAATTAGCATGTCACATAGCCGCCGCAATAGAACCAGCAACCATAGCTACGCCTCTTGCCGTTATTTCATTGTTCATGTTGTGCTTGTGATAGCAACAAACCATGTAACACAATTTAAACAAATATTTTTGGTAAAATATATTAGTGTATTTAAACTTGAACAATTTGAGTACACCATAAATGCCTTACAATATATAAAGCACCGATATTACAATGACTAGAAAATGATAAAAATAAAAAATGTGAAATGAGTTTTGTCTTACAAATGATTGTAGATGGTACAGATCTTTGGTATATTTAAACTTTGCTTTCAGGACCACTGGTACTTTGGCGAAAGGAACTTTGGATATGAGCTGCATGTATGACATTAAGGTGTCCAAAATTTTTGTGATTCCATTCCGGCATTCGACCCCTGCAGATAATAAAAAATGATAATTCACCGCTGGGTACTCCTGAAATGAACTGTATCACCTTGTATCCACCCGAGAAAGATGCAAATATCGAGATCTACCAGAACCACCAGGCTCAATCAAATAACGGGAAGCTAGAACAATACCTCGTACGGTGTTTGGAATATTAGGAATGTCAGGGTGTTCCACAGATGTTTCCACAACGGCACAAGTCCCTCGCGGTAAAACTGTATTCCAAGTTCGAATGACACAATAATCTATATGAGGTAATGGAGGGACGTTTCTTCGTACATAATGAAATACCTCAGAATTTTTATTCATTTGGGCAATAATTTTGGCCGAATGCAGATCGTCATCCCAAATGTGACGTTCGCGCAATATTCGGTGTACAACTTCAGTTGGCGGAGCTTCGATATCTGCGCAAACTTTCCACAACCGCAAAGGATAACCATCTTCAACCTTCTTATAAGATAATTCTATTTTAGGATAAGCTGAAGATACAACAATCCATCCCCTATTTTTCTCTTTAACTTCACGTAACAAGGCAGATTGACATTCCTGCATATATGAAACCCACCCTCCTTCCAGAGATGTACCCAGATCTGATAATTGCACGGCGATACTGTCATTCATGCCATGTGATTTACATTGATTTAGGAACTCTCGCGGTACCTACAATATGAAAAGTTTAAAACTGTGCATTATGTATATTTAAATACATCAAATATGTTGCCGTTATTCTTCATTAAAAACAGGAGACATTCCTGCGCAGCCTTAACATCAATTAATTCCCGTTGATTTGGAGAACTCTGCTTGCAAAATGAAGAATGACTGTTATACTGAAAGAGAGACGGCGCAAAACAAATGGCCAAGTTGTTTTCATTCATTTGGTTTACATCTGCACATTTGGCTATTTTTAAAAGATAATACAATATCGTTTGCAACACTTCACGATGTTCATCTGGCATCAGTAGTAGAGTGCAGCGCACCGCTTCTTTACGCAGATACGGAGGAACATCTACAAAAATATCACATCATAAATATCTTCCACGTATATTACCCTTACATTGAAAAATCAATATAAAAGTCTCTGACAACTTGTTCGTAAGCACTGCTTCAGGCAATTCCCTAAAATATTGCTTAATCATGTCGGCAACGTCGTACGCCTGTTGCTCATTAAAGTTGATATTTTCTCCTTTCACTTCAACCATTACTTTTAGTGCCTGTATACGAGATCGAACACCAGGTTTTCGGAACAAACCAACCTGGTCGCAGCCGTTTTGATGCAACCATTCTAGTGATTCTTGTATGCCACGCGGAAGGGGTTGGCCAGTCCTTTGTAGTACTGCGGTAAGGGGTATACTTAAAAGCTGACTATGACTATCTGTAAATAGTAAATCAATAGTTACCTATGTATACAGATAAGTCTAGAACAATTAGAACAAGTTAAAAAGTAATCGTAAACGATTTACATAAAGCGCATTTCCACTTGCATTCATTTCCCATTTGTAAGATGCAACTTCTGTTAAAATCTTAAAAATCCGGCCACAAATATGAAAGATAGCGTTGCACATGGGCAATCCATTTTTGACGTGCTACTTCAATTTCAGTTTATGAGAAGAATTTCATTTTAATGCTTTTCTAAATAAGAAAGTTGGAAAGCGCATGCGCAAACCTACATTTTGAAACTAATGTTAGATTTTCCTTTGTTCCAAGCGCCTAAGTATCAAATTTCACTTAAATGCTTCCATAGATAAAAAAGTTGGCATTGCGCATGCGCAAAATAAAATTTTGAAACTGGCGCTAGATTTTCCTTTATTCCAAGTGCCTATGTATCAAATTTCATTTAAATTCTTCCATAAATAAAAAGTTGGCACTGCGCATGCGCAAAACCAAACTTTGAAATTGGCGTTTGATTTTCCTTTATCCCAAGTGCCTATGTATCAAATTTCATTCAAATGCTTTTATAAGTAAAAAATTTTGCAATTCGGTTTATAAATGGTCGAGATGCAAAAGGGCACTGTGAATTTTGAATCGATTCGATTCAACTTTTGGCGTTGCGTATTATATGGCTAAAGCTATGCCCATATTGAATTTCATGCAATTCAGTTCATAACTAACGGAGATGTAAAAGTGATCGAACATTTCTAAACAAAGTTATCGTTCACACGGACAGATAGATGGACAGACAGACAAAGAAACAGACGGACAGACCAACAGGCAGACGACAGATAGCAATGCAAAATTATAAACGATCTCTAGGATCGTTAATAAACGGCAAAAGTGTAAAATTATGGAACATGTAAAAAAACGGTTTTTTGTTTTTTTACAATAACTTTTTTTGTAAGCGGTACAGAAAAAATTCCTTCCTTGGTACAAGACTCGACACCATAACGAACCAAATAGCGAAAAAGTAGAACAATAGCTCTTAAGATAAAGAACTAGTAGCGTCGCAAAACGAGCGGACGGACGGACGGACGGACGGACAAAGTGGCCACAATAGCGCATTTTTTTTATTTTTGTGGAAATGCGCTAAAAATCGTGCAAGATACACGTATCTTTTCGACAAACCTGTTTATTGTGCTCTAATTTATTTCTCTGAAGGGAAGTTTATATTTAAAGAGTTAAGTAGGAAAGTAGTGAAATCGATAATTCACGTCACATGACGATGGAACACGTTCATTTTGATGTAGGTTCTAATAAGTATGCAAAACGATGCTTGAAACTTACCTTTATACATGGGAGTTCTTATTTTTTTAATGAATTTAGGTAATTCCCAATTCCAGCCCGTTCTGTGTGATGGACAATATTTTTCTATATGCGCCGTTAATTTCAATAAGGCTAACTTTCTAAGCACTTGTAATTGACCACATGATAAACTAAATAAGGGTCGCCCGTCTTGTTGTACCTGTGATTTGCCATCTGTGACAGATTCAATACTTTGCACACTATTCCAAAAAACACTAAAATTTTGTTATTAAAAATGTATTAGAAACAACGCGTCGAATGTACCAATCGTTGTTTGAGACATTATTCGAATCCAAGTTGCTCTCCTCAAAAGTTTCATCTTCATCTTCAGGACCTTCACCAACTACTGTGTTAGATAAGTCGAAATCGGGATGAATCGTTTCTTCAGTGTATCTTATGCTTCCCAATCGTTTTAAGAGAATGTCGGATACAGAACTAACAGAACTGACATCACTTACAACGACACCTTCTCGGTGATGGCGAAATCTAGTTGTAGCTGTTCTTCGTAGAAACGAACTTTCTTCAGTAGATTTACTATTAACTTCATATTTGCCTAAATGCATTATGGCCAAGCTATTTTTCCTACTTTTATTTTCTGGACTAGCGTATATTAGTGATGTGGCATTATTTTCAATTTGTTCCCCATTTGCTGAAGTTTTTAGTTTTATAGAAGACAAAACGATATTTTTAACACTTACAAGGTTCAACTTCACCAGTGCGGGACCATCTTCGTAAGTCACTCTGATAAGTCCAATTGTTACTAAGAGCACACTGTTCATCTTCCGAATCATCTGGACGTGCACAAGGTTGTTGGCAAACTCTCGCGCAGCGATTAAGTGCGTGTAAACGGCGAAAAAGGGACTGTAAAACAGCGGGTTCCAAAAACGGATGATCTCTTTGGGCAGCACCCACATCCACGGGAAACTGCATTTCTAAAAATTAACATTTAGACCAACCGGTCTATCGGAAGATAAAAGCAACAATTACCTTCATACATTTGGGCATATTGTGGAAAACCCGCCGCTCTTAACCACTTACATGCTTCCATGGCTTCAATTTCTGCAAATCAAAATTGCCCACATAATGCAATTTGTCAAGATTAGTCGTTGAGCTAATTCGTTTCAAACTCACAATTCAAACATACAACCCTTAATAGTGTAAGAGCTAATAAAGCAGGAGGCAAAATAATTTCTAAAACTACACTACAAACCAAAATGATAAAGAGGAGGCAGACATTACTAAAAACACACGATCGTAGCAAACAAACCTGCAATTTTGTGTGCTCTCATCTGCCTCCATAACTGCTCCGCTTTACGAACTGGCCAATTGTCATTCACTTTCACACTGAGACTACGAAAAAATTTGTATTCCCGCATTCGGACTGACATACTGCATGTATGTACTCACCGGCCACTCGTCGATCCAACTGTGAGCAGGTTTGTTTATTCACCTGTAATTATAAAATTATGAATGCACAAGCAGTCATCCCTTTAATCGAATTAAGATGAAAAGTTTACGCGCATGAATAATTTATAGGTAACCTTGACGCTCACCTTCTTGAGCATAGTAGTAGCCGGTAAATGATCATCATTGAAATTGTTTTCGGCATAGAGCCACGATGAGGTTGGCAAGTCATCCATAGATTTCGAATGCTTGTCATTTCCACACTGTACAATGTTTCCGGCAGGATCCACACATTTGCTAACGTACACATTAGGAAGAGATGGAAAATGTGTACAGGTACTATGCGATGCGCCATTGTCTAACCACGTGTTCGAATTTAAATCGTTACAAGAGCAAGTAGTGTTACTGGTAACGACTTCTTCATTACTGTCATCAGATTGAGTTTCACTGCTAAGTTTGCTGATGCAATTAATGGAATCCGCAGTAGAGTCCCACTGAAATGTCTTCTCTGAATCGATGTACTTGTTTTTGACGAGTTGTGCGTCATGTTGTTGTAGATTGTAGGGCAACTTACAATCTTCAAACACTCGCATAATTTCATCCTACAACAGTTAAGTATACAAAAGCTATTTACAAAAGTAAAATTAAGAGTAGCCATGCGAAATAAAATCCGCCTCCTAATATAGGTACAAAATCCCCAGGTCCCTTTACTAATCTTTATTGCTTATAAACCGTATCGGCCTCTCGAGACATAAATGCAGCCACAGAAAATATTTAAGGCCGGAAGAGTCCGGAATTCATTCAGTATCGCGGAGAAGTTTCAGCAAAACATCATGGCATTCAAAACGGTGTTAATTTTTGCGATTACTATAAATTCGGTGTTCTCACTTTCGAGGGAGAATGTTAGTAAGGCAGAGGTGCTATTTCTTAACTTCTTCGGTTACTTTTCAGGAATCGGAGCAGATGCTTGTGGTTAACGATGATAATTTACCGTCAGTAAATCGTGCTAAAAGATTCTGCGATGGAAATGTGTGTTCGGAGGCTTTCAGAGAGATCCCTTCTTCGTGCATGTTGGCAAGCTGCACAAAGCGGGCATTGCAAGAAGACGTTGGACCATTTTGGGCAAATCGAGGCAAAAGAAATCCCAACTATAAGACGGAAACTTTGTACGCAAACGAGCCCCATTGGGTATTAGTTCGGCGTGCCAATGACGAGTTCCTTCCGTACAAATACAACTACGAGCCATTTTTTATTACTCGCGGAAAGAAGGATAAGAAAATTGAAGAGGATAGTAACAGTATTATTCAAGAAATGTTTGGGAAGATGCGTATTCGTAACCATCAAGACTCCGAGATAAAAAATACGGAATAATTTCTGATGTATGTAGGTATCTCAAATTAAAAAATGCCTTGTAAGAAATTATAAATATAATTGTTAAAAAAACTAGATATTCCTTAAACCCAAGTTTATGGCTCCACGACGGCATTACGCTTACTAATATCCTTAATTGTGCTTTTGCATTTAAAAAGGGGGTATTTAATTAATGTCGGGTCGGTCTTTCAAATTTTAACAATACGCGTGAGAAAGCATCTCTTACGCATTCTGAATGAACTAGAGGTAATAATTATACTTAATTAGAGCATTAAGTTTGTAAGTAATTGCAGTGTTTATTAAGAATGTTATAAACTTAGCCAGATGTTTGGAACATAAAGCTGTTTTTTATATATTTTCACATACTGCATGTGAACGTTGGGTTTTATACTTTCTATTTAGTGCCATAAAATCTGTAATGAAATACAAAAATTCTATATGAAAATGGTCCTGCCATCAGTATCGGTAAATTATTCTATGGCCCGAGGTATAAAAACTAGTAGGATGTGTAGAAACATCCAAAACGAACGGGCAATTGAGGAATTGCAACAAAAACAGGTTTAAACGACGTATTTGGAGTATAAATTAGTCATTATCAAAATCATGGCTGAAAATCAGACGGTGAACCAATCGTCGTGTCCATTGAAGAATTGCATTCATACTGTTTTTATGAAATACCTTCAAGTAGAGGGATTACCTACCTACCTTTGATACTCACTATTATAATCTATCGAGCAATAGCTTTGTTTTATGTTATACCAAATTTACACTGTAACGGCAATAGAAGATTCATTAATCTGTAAAACAAATGCTCCACAAGGCCTATTTGATATGTTAATAAGAAAAGATGACGCTTCTGGCATGTGTTAAGTAACTCAATCCGACGCATTTACCTACATGTGGCTTTGCATATGTTTAAAGAATTATAAAACAATGAAAATACTTACGTTTACTTGTTCCAAATAGAGTTCAAACTCTCGATAGGAGTCGGATTCGTCCAAACTCATATTTTTCGAAATTATTTTGGATCAAAATTAACCATTTTATTCTAAAAAAATAACTGAACATCAAGTAATCCTATAAATCGCATAACAGTAAATTTGACACAAATTAATGTTTAGTTTAGTAACACATTTAAAATATCTACAGTTATTCACACAGTAATATTATTTAAAATTTTAGTTTGAACTCCCCACAAAAGTGTAAATAAACCCTCCGTTATTACCATAGCAACATACATTTTCCACCAATAGTAAAGCAGTTTCCATAGCAATGCCACTGAAAATGTCAAACCTGACAATTTGAAAAATTGTTCTTTAAAAAGAATTTGGTTACGAACGTAGTGCTTTACTCCAATATACATAATGAAAAATTGAATCAAAGAAGTGGAGCCCATCACCGTAACGTCATGCACTATTAATTGCTACTGTATTTAATTATTCAAGATACTCAACGTTATCTTTGATCCTTCATTCCGTATCCTGTTTAGTTTTAATCAGTTTTCCCCCAGAACACGGAAGCGATACGCGCACAAACTACCACGCTGAACTTTAGAAGAATGTGTATAATGGCAATTAAATTTTAACTTATTTCACACTAAAATACGAATGTTGTACTACATTCTATAACGAATTGAAATCGAGTATATCTAATGAATGACGCAATAACAATTCCCATGGTCGCTCCACGCCCACACCCACCATTCTAGTCACATCCTTAACGCGCGGTCGTAGATTACGCAAATTTCTCGACTATAGCTTAAAGGTTACATTAGAGAAATCTATCAACAATTTTTAACATTAGTCATCACACTTACCTAATTTCTATCGACCATCTAGTAGCACCTATTCGAAAATAGCCGCCACCGCTACGTCACCCACTTATCAGCTCTATTTAAATATCTCTTATCACCAGCTGTAAACTTTTATTTACACTGTGTTCTGGCATAAACAACTCCATATACTAATTACAGCTCGTATGTAAATATACCTGCACTTCACACCTTGCTTCTGGGGATAATTTCTAAAACAGGTGCTTTGTGTTTTCCAAATTCTTTGCTTGCACCGCCGACGAATATCAATGAAAGATTTAATACCTAATCAACTGCTCAGGACTAATTGTTTATGTGAACTATAAGGACTAACTGTGCCTTATCCACTTTGGTCGTCCAGATTGAGATTAATTCCCAGAAATTCGGCAGTAACTCTTGAACGAGCAGTCTACCCAATCCGGGGGGTCTTGTGCAAAAACTGGGAAAATTTCTTATGCGGACCAACGAACCAAATTCACCACCAATCGCAATTATTAAATCATATTCGCTCATCGCTGCAGGTTGTAATTTAGAATTTGTAATGAAGCTGTTAGGTCATATTTTAGACGAGATCGTTAATTTAAAATTTCTTTGGAACATGTAAATATTTGAAATAGACAGTCATGTTGACCTTCTGTAGATGTTGTCCTTGTACCGAAGATTCTACCGAAATATACGAGGTATATTATAAAGTAAAATACTTACTCCTTAGATTTGTGAATCGAATCAGCGCATATTTATTAAGACGAATTATACATATATATTGACCCATCTCACATCCATGGATTAGTCTAAATCCAACAGAAAGTACAGGTATGATAAGTATCAGCTCCAGAGAAATGTCCGACAACGAATAGTCAGATTCCAGCCGATTTGTTAGAAAATTGCTTTTGTGACAAGAAGAGACAAACGCTGCACCACTTGGTAAAAATACTCCAGAGTTGGAGGAAACATTCGTCGATGGTTATTAGTGTTCTGTGAAAAACACTTTTCGCTAGTTGAAATTCAATTAAAACTCTGCGAGACCAAATGACTTAGATCTTAGATAATACCTAATTTGTGCAAAAGACTTTGAAATCGATTCCTGTTCCTGCTTTTGAAGTCACAGTAGGTATATCTCGCGGTTGTTAGCTTTGGTGACTTTCAATAGATATAAGATTAGCCTCTCCAGTCTCTAATTTGCCAAACAGGCACCTTCACCTACATTTTGCCTACATTTTAATTTGTTTAGATATGGATTTATAGTTTTTTTTGAGTTACATTAAGATTTTCGTTTTCTGATTAGGTACACTGTCGCATTGCGCGTTTATCTGTTATTAATTATGTATTATCCTGCAAATGGAATATTCTTTTCTGTGGGGCAGGTGTAAAGTGTATCGTTTACTGAGAACTTTTGTATATGATGACCGAGACCGAGAAACAAGTGCGTATTCCCGCAAGTAGAAAACAAGATTACCTACGTACCTGTACTAGTGAATTTTCAGTGCTCATAGTCATAGAGCTTTCCATTTCGTTTGAAAGATTTTCTGAAAAGACCGAATTCAGAGAAATTTATAATATTGCATTATTTTATATTTATAAATTAAAAAAATAGTTTGTGTCACGAATTTCAATGAAGTACATGATTAAACATTGTTTCACATGTTCTTGATATATCAGCCAATTAGGTGGTAGAGTACAACCATAAACAAAGGTACAACAGTCCATACAAGTTAGGAACAGTAGAACGATTAAAAAATTGTTATATTTAATTAACTCTTTTTAAATGTAATGTAATTAATTTGTGTTCATCAGTTTCTTTGATTAAATCGATCAACTCGTTTGTCTTTATGTGAAATGGTAATGGCGTATAAAAAAGACAACGCACCAAGGTGGATTCAGATGCATAATCCACCTTGCAGCGCACATAAACCGTCTTATTTTCAAACTTACCATTTACGCGCCCAGAATTAAAAGAACCAATCACAAAAAACCTTCGCGCGCGCTTTTCTCCTAAACGCGCCAAGAAGAGCGCGCGAAAGGTAACTCTACTTCAATTACGATACCCGAGATGGCGCTACGAGTTTTAAATATGTGCGCGAATCTTAGATCACAAAGGCGCGAATGAATAAATGTGTACTTAGCAATGTTTGAAAATATAAATAGCCCCTCGGAAAACATAAAACACAAAATGTGACTCATCGGCACCACGAACAGCGAATTCTACCCACTGCAATTACTTCAATTGCCTGGAGTCGTGAGTTGACTAAATTTTTTTACTGCATCTGCCTTGAAATTGATCTTTGAACAACGATAATTTCTTTGTGTATTTAAATATAGACAACAATAATAATAGCCTTATTTAATACTTGCAATGGCATTTTTTGAATTATAGGTAATGGGAGTCGAGCCGACTTCAACGAAAATGCGAAAATCGTGCAACATTATATGGTGATTGGTTACTGTAATTTTTTCGCGTACGAGGGTTACATTTCAGATCAAAGGGTTTTATTTCTGTTCTGTTGTAACTCCTTTTTAGCGCATTTTTATAAACTTATTTGTAAAAAAGCGGCTTTTAATCTCACTCCTGCTTGACGGAATTATATGGCGCAAGGCGAACGAAAAAAGCAAGAATAACCTGTGAATTCAGGTTTCACACTCAGAATTTTGATGTTAAGAGGTGAAATTGTATTATAATATAAAGAAAAAAAGGATTGAAGACGAATCATTACAGACACAAAACATCTACTTTTCAGTGGCGTATTTACGGGGGGGGGGGGGGGTGAAGGGGATATATATCCCTATTTAGGTAATACTCCGCTATCCGCTCCGCCCACTTTAAAATAAAGGCAATAATATATATAGGTATATATAGAGAGCAATTTTGGTTTTGGTTAAAGTCTAAAGTCTAAAGTCACTAAAATCTAAATATTCTGTAGTATTCAGTATTCACTATTCAGTGAGTGATCAGTGTTGGCAGTCAACGATTTGGCTATTCGGCATCGATCGGCAATTCGCTACACTGATGCCCAAAATAACAAATAGGTATCAGGTACTTAATACTGCTACCTGAGGTGAGGTACCTGCGTCCTGCCTTTCACGAAAGGACGAAAATAAGAATTTTAAATTTTAAAAACAGGAATTTTTTGCCTATAACTTTTGATTGAGACGTCTAATCGAAAAAGTACGAATCGTTTTGGATTCTACGCACCCAAATTAATAAGAAAAAGTTTTTTCCCGAGAAATTTTAGTGCAGTCGATTTTTGGGAAAAAAGGAAGGTTGTACACTTCCTTTTTTTGAGGCCGTCAAAAAAAAATGTCTCAGATCGACCCGGAAAAGACATTTTCTTATAGAATGTGGCCTGTAGAATCCATAATTTGAAACAGTTCCAAGATTGGGCTACTAGTTCAAAAGTTACAGCCCTTTGAATTTTCTTTCAAAATTGGTCTCTATAGTCTATAACTTTTGATTGAGAAGTCTGATCGAAAAAGTACGAATTGTTTTGGATTTTACGCGCCAAAATTAACAAGAAAGAGTGTTTTCCCGAGAAATTTTGGTGTAGTCGATTTTTGGTAAAAAAGGAAGGTTCTTCCTTTTTTTGAGGCCCTCAAAAAAAATTGTCTCAGATCGACCCGGAAAAAAAAATTTCTTATAGAATGTGGCCTGTAGAATCCATAATTTGAAACAGTTCCAAGATTGGGCTACTAGTTCAAAAGTTACAGCCCTTTGAATTTTCTTTCGAAATTGGTCTCTAGTCTATAACTTTTGATTTGATTTGATTTATTCCTTTGGACAATTAATGACATTGTATAGGAAGCGTCATGGTAAGTATTGATAGTAAGTATTGTAAGATTGAGAAGTCTGATCGAAAAAGTACGAATTGTTTTGGATTCTACGCACCAAAATTAATAAGAAAGAGTGTTTTCCCGAGAAAATTTGGTGCAGTCGATTTTTGGTAAAAAAGGAAGGTTTATACACTGCCTTTTTTTGAGAGCCTCAAAAAAAATTGTCTCAGATCGACCCGGAAAAAATTTTTCTTATAGAATGTGGCCTGTAGAATCCATAATTTCAAACAGTTCCAAAATCGGACTACTAGATCAAAAGTTACAGCGCTTTGAATTTTTTGTCGAAATTGGTTTTTTGCCTATAACTTTTGATGGAGACGTCTAATCGAAAAAGTACGAATCGTTTTGGATTCTACGCACCCAAATTAATAAGAAAAAGTTTTTTCCCGAGAAATGTTGGTGCAGTCGATTTTTGGTAAAAAAAGGAAGGTAATAACTGCCTTTTTTTGCCCAGAAAAAAAAATTGTCTCAGATCGACCGGAAAAAAATATTTTTTATAGAATGTGGCCTGTAGAATCCATAATTCCAAACAGTTCCAAGATCGGACTACTAGATCAAAAGTTACAGCCCTTTGAATTTTTGGTCGAAATTGGTTTTTTGCCCATAAATATACCTAATATTCAAAGTTTTCGTTGACTATTAGTAATTAAAGCAAAAGCAATAAAGAGGCCTGTCAGCAGTAAGAAATAAAATACCGTTCTAATCTAATCTTTTTCGCCTGTACAATAATAAATAGATAAATGTTTACCAGCATCAGCAACCTGCAACTCAATTTCTTACCCCCCTCCCCTCTACCTTCTAGTACGCACTGGGTGACTGTATGTGCCACGAACTTGTTTAATCCCCCCCCCCCCCCCCCCAGAATACATTTCTTCGTACGCCACTGCTACTTTTGTTTTTGGACTTGTAACCCTACAGGAGATGACGCTACAAGTCTGAATTCATGCGTCAGGTGTATGGAGCGCAATCTATAGACGCCCTACGATTATCCAGTTTTGCTCCACTTTTCATTATTATGGCATTGAAAAGCTCAATGTAGGTAATGTATAACTTGTAACGCCATCTCCTGTAGATTATTTAAAATCTCGCAATCATTCGCGCTTACTCCAAAAAGTGCGCGTCAAAACGCTTGGTTGGTTCCTAATTTTCTCAACGTGTAAAAAAAGTGTTTGTATCTGTTATTTTCTTACTCCATACTTTCCTCTTTATACATTACGCTTTTACATAAAACAATCTGTTCCTATCCACTGCTATCTGTTAGGGATAGGCACTAGGCAGTTAGTATCGAAGGGATGTTGAATGTCAAATATTATAGAGACCCCCCGCTTTATGAAGTAATTGTACATGTACACCTATCAGATCTTTCCAATACCAAAAAACTATGAAAAAAATAATTCAATTTATTAGAGAAATATACTTTTTAAAGTTATAATCAGGCACAATGGCAACTTATACACAAAATAACAATACTTTTAAAACTATAACTGATAAACAAAAACTTAGTGTTCCAAAGTAAATGCACTGGAAACAACTGTCATTAGGTACTTTAAAAAATGAGGTCTCAGCTGTACTCTTTCCAGAAACAATACAAAGTTCATAACAAACTTGTCCAAATATAAAAACATACACAATTAATAAAACCGTCCAATAACGCTTTCCTATCGTTTAAACAAATATCTGAAACGTCATGTTTTGAGGAGGTCCGATAAACAGCATATAAATCCTGAAAGACGAATAAACACGATTATGTAAACTAACTCGTATACGAACCCCTCTAGAAGTATGCAAATCCATAGAAAGCAACATAAAAGCTCCATCATAACGATGATGTAATATCACATAATGTTGTATGTTACCATCAGGAGATATAAACATACGATGTTGGTCAGTATACTTGGTAAGCAAAAGCTTTGACAATCCCTGATACCAACTCAAAGGTTGGTGTAAGAGAGAACTGAGATTAGAGTGAATATCACTCAAATTCGTTAAAGTGGCAAGATTTTTCAACTCTATAAACTCATTGTACGTTAAATGAGTGGATTCAGGTGGCGACACCAACTTATTCCAAAGCAAGTGTGTCCTACAATCCACCATTCCTGCAAAAAAATTTTTACGTCGATCAAAGCAGCCTAATGATCGTTACCTTGTGACACTATCTCTCTAATTTTTTTCTGTCCAATACAGGATTGTTCTAATATTAATTCCTGCATCATTCGCTCGTGAGAAGAATAATAACCGAGGTAATTCACAGACTCTTGCTTAATCGTGGCATGAGAAAAAGTGGTGTGCTGAGAGATGGTTTTCGTTATAGCTTCTTCTTGCAAACTCTGACTGTGAGATTCAGAGTTATCTACATCTGAATCCACTACGGAACTGTGGGAACCGACGCTACTAACACTATCATCTTCGACCTGACTTTCTCTTCCACTGATTGAGGGCTGGTGTAACATTGATGAAACAGCACGAAACTTTCCCAAACTTCTGTCACTCTCCAACTTAGGAAACACCTCTCTAGGAGCAGCAGAAGTTGATTATTATAATGCAATCCTGACTTACATTGTCAATTTATAGTACTTAACATGTAAAAAGGTAAGTTGATTACCATAATTTGAGAATTTAATTACAGCTAGTTACACTAAAGCAACAAACCTATGTGAAGTGAGAATCAAGTAATATTTCAAATGCAGAGTACGGTCTGACATATCACTTTCTGAATGTGCGCGAGTTATTATTAGAGTGACATCAAATTCGTCAGTGTGTTGGTAGTCTTGCGAATCTTTATAGGATGTTTGTGGAATGTTTCCCATTTGCACTAATACGTATTCGATCGATGCGCAGTTGTTTCCTTGCATACTAACCGCTTCCATGCCATACTGATTTACGTTACTCAAAAGGTAGTCATACAACTGTTTACTTTCGGTACTGAGATCATGTATACTAATAGTTTCTGCAAAGTATGTCTCAGTATTGTTGACTATGTCATAATAGTATTCACATACCTTCGTGAACTAAATTACGTGCAAAATTTGGAGCCTTATTGTAATATTTCATAAAATCTTCCAGAAAATGTGTTAAATGATAACCTTCGCAAACTTTGTCTTCAGTACTGCTATTTGATATGTAGTTTCGAATGCATCTCAAATGAAAATCGTACGTAAATGAATGTAAATGCATGACTATTTTTATTCGATCGGATTCGTCCAGGAAACTCAGTAGCTGTAAAAAAGAGTGTACTCTTGCCACATAAACTTAGAAACTGACCTGATTTATGGATGTCCGAGAAATGCTGGACTGCAGCCTGCTGCACTCGATAGCGTGGAGTTTTGTTATCAAAAATGGTTCTTTTAAGTGTATACTAAAAATGAGAATACCACCCAGCATAGCCTTTTGAACGTAAAATATAGGCTCTGTGTGCTCAATTTTAAAAAATCTAAAAGCACTTGTAGTACATTTCCATTTGAAACATCCGTAAATGCAACTTACCCCCGCTTTTTGTATGTGTTTTCGATTTGTAGAGGAATGAAACCAAATGTTTGAAGATATCGCTTGTACTCCATAATGAATAACTGACACAAATTGTCATGCCACACATGCTGATGCTCCTGTGACGATTTTGAATCCTCAGATCCAAATGATCCATTCAAAGTTGACGAATGTAAAGCATGATCGCGAGTTGAGGCCGATTGCACTCGCCACTTTTTTAGAAATAGAAGTGGGGTGTGGCAAAAATGTGTGACCCTTGAGTTTTGTTTCAAGATCTGTATTTGAGTGGAAGTGCATGTACTTGTTCGTGACTGCCACATTGAATGCAATTTCTTCAGTTCATCTACAAGCACCAGTATAGTTAGTGTTTCTACATGCATGCTACCATACCTTTATGTTTTTTATCACTGCGTTTCATTTCCTGCACCTCAGTCGTAAAAAGAACAACCGGATCTGAATGACACCATTGAACATGTGGATAAATGTCTCTGAATGCTTCCAGTGTGACCATTGGTTGCATTATTCCACTGGAAGGTAACCGACGACCGTAATCTCTCGAAAATTTCATCATGAACTCTACATCTCCAATGAAATTTAAATATGGATTGTTAGTGTCCAACTGGTAATGTTCATAATTACATAAATGCAGTATAATTGTATACATACCAAATAGTTTCTTGTAAGTGTTTGATTATAAAAGATGCCCAATTTTTGAGCAGTAATCGAGCTTAAAACTGCAGCGCGCGTGCTTAACCACAAGCCAACATTTCGGCCCAAGTCTACCAACTTATTAATGCTATCTTTTGACCAGTTGTACGTATAAAAAGAAATCTAAAGTATGAGAATTAAAAAAACGCAATGCAAGTGTGGACTTACCTTGTTGCTCTGAATAATCGCCCACAAAAATTTTTGACGAGGAACGAAGCTGGCGTCCTCGGCAACAGCCGGACTAAATTTCTGAACATGTTTTTGTTTTTGAACATTCGCCATTTCGTAATACTCCTCCACTGTTTCTGCGGATGTGCAGGCTCTCCATTGTTCGAAGTTTCGAGATACTATAATCACTTTTGCGGGCAGTTGTGAACCATTGTAACGTATGTAGACTTCGTTATTCAGACCGTTTACGGGCGTAAACGCTTTGGCAGTCTCCTGGGATAATTGACCGATAATACTTCGAATTTCTTGTACAATTGTGCTCATCATGTGAGGGTTTGACAAAGTGATTACGTTTTTTCTCACAGCGGGGACGGCGAGATCTACTCCAAAATTTAGCCACATGTGTAAAGTTGTGGAACATATTTTAGTCATCACGCCCTCATTTCCCAACTCGTAATTATTAAATTTAACTAAAGCTTTTTTTCTCTCATCTTTATGTTCGGCGTTTTCAATGTAATCATTAAACAAAATGCTGCGTCTCGCCGTTGAGTTCAGAGGTATGTAGTTTTTGTGTTTTTGGGAGATGAGTACTTTTGGTGTTTCGTTCACATTTACCGTGGGTTCAGCGCTATGCTGTGCTTTCTTTTTAAAGTTTGATAACAAATTCGTGTTGATGACAACAGAACACCCAACTTCCTTTTCCGAAAATGTTAAAGGAGTTGCGTCTGTTTTGTGAAGAGTTTTAGACATATTAATTACATCGTCGAGATCCTTCTCGCATAGGGGACTATGTAATAAGTGGTATTCTGTGAGGATATCCCACATGGATTGTCTCGTCGCCTCACATAATTTATAAGTTAGGTTATCTGTATTAACTCTTCCCTGCTTCCATAATCGAAATTCTATATATGTTGATGAAGGCTTATCTGTAAAGAGATATTTTTGCAATATACAGATATATTTAGTCGTTTATGCCAAATTGTTTGAATGGCCAATTTCTCACTGACTGTGTCACGAGTCAGGATATCTCTGAAATGTGCATAGTGGCTCACCACACAGTGTGTAGTAGAACCTTGGACAAGAAGCTTCCAATGCAACTATGGACTTTGTCTTTCCAAAGCAGGAGATATAGTCAAGAAATTGTCCACCCTAGAGGAAGATAATAGAAGTAATATGAAGATAGGGTTGCCATCTCAAAACTCTGCCAACTAGGACAGGAAGCGTGAAAACCCCGGATTTAGGGATTATAAACCCGGACATATCAATTGAATTTTAGAAAAAATATTGTCTAAAGAAATAGTCTTTGAAATTCTACTTTATTTTTATCACTGACTAGACTGTTTCAAATTCAATAATAGTAAAAAGGAACAAGGGATTAAAAAGACTTTTTGTTCCTGAGAGAATGGTTTAAATTTAATATTTTTTTAATATTTTTAAGAGAACAAAAACTAGTTTAATCCAGTGTTGCTTATACTATTTTTTTCCAATACCGATCGATTTAAATCCATTTTTCCATGAATTGTTTACAAGAAAACAAAAATGAGGGATTAAAAGTTTATTAATCTCTAGGGATTAAAATTACCTGTTAATGTACAAAAAATTAGGGATTAAATTCAAGAAAACAATGTAGGTATTGGAAAAATTCCTTTCTTTGGTCCACTGTTATGCCACTAGTGAAAATATTCTTTCAACGTTGGTATTATGAGCAGGAATGCAAAAAAAGCACCAGACAATTTTCAATAACTCCAAGCTTAATGAGGATTCGGTGTTTTAAAAAATTGTAACCAAAGCTGATTGGCGCCTTAAAAGTTTATCTTGTTTTGACAGAAACTCATAACTTTCCTACACACGCGGCGTATGCGGCAGTGCTTCCATTCAGTTACTTCCAGACGTGCCTTCCAAACGCCAGCATCCAAATGGAAAAACGTGTAGCTGCAGCGGTAGTAATCATTAACGAATCATCCAAAAATACTCGTAAAAATAGAAGGCGAATGTAGGCAAAAGAATGGCTTTTGCAGCGCAATCACATTTTAATCTTGTGAATGAACTTAGTAGTTTCCCTGATGACTTCAGAAATTATCTTCGAATGACAGAAGATGCATTTAAATTACTTCTGGAACTGGTGAAGAACGATTTAACCAAATCAGACACTATAATGCGAAAAGCAATTACTCCAGAAGAAAAGTTAATTGCGACTTTAAGATACCTTGCGACCGGGTGCAGCTTGGAAGATTTAAAATTTTCCACTCGTACATCTCCCCAGGCTTTGTCATTAATAAATTAAACAAATATAGCAAACGAGCTCCTGGGTATGGCTATAGCATGTGCAAAACCAAATTTTAAACCTGATGTTAGTTTTGCTTTTATTTAAAGTGTATATGTATGAAATTTCATTTAATTGCTTCCATAAATAAGAAAGTTGGCACTGCGCATGCGCAAAACCAAATTTTGAAACAAATTCTGACAAAAACTCTTTAGTGTTTGCCATTTTGTTAGGTGATGGAAGCCCAGAAATTCAGACAGAGCCTGAAATCAACGGCGATGGAAGTCGGACTGCCGGGAAGTAAACAGCCGCTTGAACCTACACGCTGATTTTTTGGAAAGCGGTGTCCAACGCCGTCTTCCAAAAACGCCGGACTTCCAATGAAACCCCGCCCGGACGCTCCCTAAACTAGGACAAATCCGGGGAAACCCGGACGGATGGCAACCCTATATGAAGAGAACCACTACGACGGTTCAATTAAGAATGAAAATGGTGCTTGTCAAACTTCAAAGAGCAGAAAAATTCCGAAGAAAGTAGATAATAATCTATCAATATCAGAAATCAGTATATTCCCAGATCTCTATACCTGCATCGACGCGAAATACATATATGCATAATATCAAGTGCAGAAAAGGAAAAAATAGAAACGACTACAACAATTTTTGTGTTACATTTCACATTTATGGTTCAATGTACTGGTTCCAGATAAGTTCTTTGTCTAGGAACAGTCCTAAACATTTGTTATGTTATTTAATAAGAGTGTCCAACCCACATACCATGACACTATTGTTTGTATGGTGAGACTGTGACGGGTCAAGAATACAATGACTGACTTTTCGGGTTACATGATCAGGTTGTATTGCCTCAAATGGTTTTTAAATGTATGGTAATAAGTTTAATTTAAATAATCGTTTATGGTTTCAGATTTAGGAATAATTCCAGTGGCGTCAATAAAAATGTCCTTAAACGATTGTTCAAACAAATTTCGATACGCGTTCTATACACAACCGCAACAGTGTAACGGGAGCCCGCAAATGTATTTTCATTAATTCAGATATCAGAAAATGATAAACATCACATAACTGTCCCTTAAGGCCCAAGTGTAGGATAACTTTATTTTTTGAAATAGAAACCTATACTTTTTATTGAATATTCTTATTGTACATCGGAAAATAATAAACTTACATAAACTAATGAACAACTTACCGTGGTCTGCATATTGATTGGTATGAACCAGCTCCTCGAATGTCATTGTATTAAACAGTTCTGCAAAATCCACCACATCATTTTGTGTATTATCCGATCGCGGTATGATTGCCAGCGCGATACAAACAATGCCTCTACTTCCTGAAGCTGGATTCTGACTCTGATTATAAATAAATATATTATCTGAAAGCTTTATGCTCGAATCGTTTTCCGAATAATCCTAAATGTGAAAAAAAATCAATACATATTACTAACACTGATGTCACGTACCTTAAAATGGTAATGAGATCTGTTATCCGAATACTTAGGAATATTTAAGAACTGCAATAAATTTTGACGAAGATAGTGAATGAACGAGTTGAGGTACTTTATGGCGTACGATTGAATGGAAAGCTGAAAAAAATTGCCATGCAGTATACAGTAAAAACATTAAAATGAAAAAACCTTTATAATATTTTCTGGTGGACGAAACGGTTTCTGTAAGAAATGTACATCTTCAGGCGTTAAAGGACACATAGCATTTCGAGCCAACATAATTGAAAGACATTCTAGAATGGCATCATCCAGTCTGTTTTGAAGAACTTGTACAAGATCACAGCGAATATCTTCGCCAGCCTCAGTAATTCCATGAACTCGTAAAATCAAAGTATCTTCAATTAAATTATCCTTAGTTTCTTTCTCTCCAAACGACCGTACCCTTGGTCTAATATCAGATTCCCTCTACATAGTACATTAGATTCTTACAATCTTTGATTGTTATGCACTTACACTATTAGATGACGCAATACTATGTTGGGATTGGGTGAGAGTATTTTTTTGTGGTCCCAATGGTAAGGAAGCAATAGATGGGCTCCGTGAAACGATCGCATTTTCAAATTCATTTGATCTAGTTACGCTCTTATTGCAAAAATTTTGTACATTCTCATGTAACCTAAAAAATCAATGTAAGAAATGGAATCAAAATAGCTATTGTAATACCTCAAATAAAAAACATTGGACTTCACATCTTGATACACAAACATATTCGAACGGTTTACGACTGACAACTTATCGAGCACAGTTTTTAAAGCAGGCACTCCTCTTGACGATCCAGATTTACCGTAACCCGCTTTTAATCGAGGATGGAGAATAAACTGAGTCTCCCAGACAACTGGACAACTGAAGTAGCCCACCGAAAATTTAAAGGATGCGTCTATTAAAGGCACAGGATACGGGTCAGATTCCTCACTTGCCTCTAAAACCAGTTGTATTTAAAACCCAACAAAGAGTATATCATTTTACCATCCATGCTCTTTAGTCTCGAAAAAGATGAATTTCCAGTCAGTATGGGTGTACTTGCGTTATTGTGCCATTCTTTGAAGTCATCGTCCGGTTCCAACAACAGGTGACAATTTCGTGTATCGTTAAGTGCTTGCAGTAGGAGACATTGATTAACTCGCTTGCACAAGTCTCTTATCGCATCACAAACGGATCTCTGTACTTGCAAATATACACCTACGTGAGTAGTAGGTAACTCTAAAAACCTATCAAAAATTATAACTAATAAAACCTGCACATCTGGTATTTAGACATTTTAGTGAGATTCTTCAAACTGTCAAAATTACTACTTTCAGCTCATAGCGCTGCGACATTATACCGCAGTTTTAAACACTCCAGATAGCTCATGTCTTAGCTGACATAGACTCTATAGCTCAGATATATCGGGAGTAAATGAACTCAACAATCTTATAAGATTTTGTTTTTGCTTACATGAACCGAAAATTGAAATTGTGGTTTTGCTATGGCAAACACAAAAATTTTCCCTAAGATAGGAATAACTTTTCAGCACAGAAGCTATGTGTGTTAGCACGTCGTAAACTATAACAAATAATACCTGCAATGAAAATAGATCTTCACCATCTCTCTATCGACACACATAATCAACCAAAAGTTCGGCAAATCCTTTCTTTTTTTGTCCATTCTCATCAACCAACTATAATCCTCTTCATCTTCGCTGATATCTTCATCATATCCTACACAAACTAGTTTGAAAAGGTAAAATTACTACGTTAAGCACCTACCACCGTCTGTCCCATAATAGCTTTCGTTTACACTAGACGTATCGCTCTGTTGGGAAAACACCTCATTCCTTATCGAATTATCTTCACTTACTTCGGCGATGCCGAACGGTTCGCTTTTAACTGATAACGAGCCCGCAGCGTGAAGTTTTTCTGCGCTCCCGATGCATAAATCGATTAAAAAATTTTCCGAAATAAATTCGGTTACTGCGTATTTATCAACCTGAGATATTCCGTGCGGGACGCTTTTGGTCAAATAGTAAATGTCCCTTTCTTTGCACAGTTTGTAAAAGGGAATCTTAATTTTGGAAAATTCCTGTAAGAGAATTCCGATTGGTTAACTAAAGTTTAGAGCATGACGTAGCAATATGAAAATAACTGTTGCAATGTAAAGGCAAATCGGGTAACATTAACACACTATCCCAAACTTACCTGCACAAACTTATCATAGCTGTGCAAAGGGCCATAGACAAAGTTGAGATCGATGCAATCCAAAATGCACGAAGAACATCCAATGTTGTCAGTCACATGATTCATAACAAAGTTAAGTGTCTCTGAAGAGACTTCATCCACATCTAACAGAGCTGTCGCAATCTCGTCCTTTAGTAACCATTTAATCTAAATAAATAGAATCAATTTAGTTGCTTTTGATTTATGGTAAGGTGTTATACTATGCCTTGTCTTTCAAATTGGATATCGCTCGCTTTTGCAGATCGGGTAAATGACCGAGGGGATCTGAAAATCTTTAATACTGTGTAGGTAATTCGGTGAATAGTAAGAGATATTTACTCGGCAGGGAAGCTTGCCTCCGAAGTTGTGCTCGCTACACTCGGAGGAAATCCATCTGAGCAAAATGACGTTGTTCTCATTCCCCTTGTTGAGTAATCATTAATGACATTCTGGACATCTAAAGGAAGAGTGAGACATAAAATATCCAACGTGATTTGCAAACTAGACTTTTCTAAAAATGTGACATCCGAGTGAATATTTTCTATTAGTTCACCTACAAAAATAAAACTTTATTTTTTAACTTAACAATTGGAAAACAAACCTAGACATGTAGGCAAAACTTTGACAGAGCTATTGGCGACGTTACTTCCATAACGAACGGTACATATCAAATGAATAAATAACGGTGTAATGAGGGAATTAATTAAAATACTATTGGTGCTATCTAATCTCATAAAGTTAGAGGTTACTTCTGACGAGCTGCTGGCTTCCTTGTCCGACTTAAATTCTACACCATCGGATGGTGGTATAGAAATTTCATCATCGCTATCAACCTTAGCAACTTGTTTATCCACGACAAGATTTCGACAGTAATAAAACTCTCTATTACTGGGAATTGGGCTAAACGCAGCGTTCATTATATCCGAAAATCTATCTTTAATTAAATGATGCAGCGGTTTTAGTTCGTTGCATAATAATGGCTGGTGTAATGACTCGACGCTGATTTGTCCGACCTCATTGCTTTTCATGTGACCACATATTGTCTGAAGATAATATGTTATATCGATATCGTGAACAGTTTCGTCACATTGGTCCATTGCAAAATGGACGTCCGATGTGTGCACGTAAAAACCATGTTGCAACGTTGCAAAGAGTGAGAGCACGAAACACTTGGAGTGAGTCAGTACGAGAGCTTTGCAATGCGACTTTATGCTGTTTTTACTTTCATTCGATTCCATTTCATAATGTCTTGTCTCCATACTTTCGTCACCTTTCAATCTGCAAGATTACATTTTAACGTTTTGACACTTATGGGAATGTCCCTAAAAGTAATATAGGTCAAACTTAAAATGACAAAATCAAAATTTGAAAATATTCGCTGGTTTAAAAAATACGGGGGAAAATTGACAAATTGTCAATTTCAGAATGACAATATATCTTCTTATTTAAAAGAGATACAAAAAATGTTTATTACAAAAGGTTCTTTATAATGCTTGTTGCAGCTGTTTTTAAAAAAAAATATACAGAGTCACGTGAAAAAGTTCTTGGACCAAACCTATTTTTTTAATTTTTTAATGAAAATGTCAAAAAGTTTTGAAATATCAGAATAATCTGGATTGAACAGATTAATTAAATAATAAGTTAGACAGTGTACTTCGCAAAACTTGTAACATTACTTTCAGAGCAACAAATACTAGTACAAGAGCCAGCGACACAGAACCCTACGTCATGACGGAATTCAACAAAAATATTATTAATAAGTAGGTTTGAAAGGGGAAAAAACAAAACCGCCATGTCTGCCAAGCATCTCCTGTGCTTATTGTTGCTAATTAATTAATTAAGTGTCCATAAAAAATAGGTTACTTACGTCATGACGGAATTGGAAAAAAAATATATGGGATTATTGCTGGCAACGAGCACATCACGTAAACATATGTGTGCCAGCCGATTCCCCGTGCTTAATACATGTCTGTCGGGCGCGAAAGGGGTAATAAAAACAGTCGCGCTTAGGTCATCACGGAATTTAGCGAAATTTTTTGTGAAATGTAAATAATGTCTTTCCTGACAATACTATATATGTCTGCCGGGCAAATTTCTGTGCCAAAGTAATGTCTGCCACTTTTTATGAGCGAATCATGTTATTTGATGTTAATAAAAATGCGGTGTTCATTGCTTTTTCGAGTGAATTTCTACATTGATTAGAAAGGGAGATGGGTCTGTACGAGGATGGTGTCAGTATGTTTTTATTTGTTTTCAGGATAGTTATTATAAGGGCTTCTTTCCATTCTTCTGGGTAGTATGGTATTGTATATTTTCATTTTGTATAAGTCTGTCCAAAATAAAGGCAAAGTAATAAATTATAATTTGGTGAAATAGACAGACAGTGGCTGGGGAAATAATCTTATACACAAAAAGTAAATATATGCAATCTGTACATACCGCCCCACACAACCACAAGATACAATGAAATTGAAAATCTCCTATGCACCCTTGCCATCGATGCCAACGCACATAATACCATGTGGGGCGGGAAATTGATTAATACCAGAGGCAAAATATTTGAGTAATTACTGCTCCGCCACCCAGAAATGGTACTCCTAAACGACCACTCTCCCACCCATTTTTCATCAGGCACCGGATCCTTTTCTTCTATAGACATAACCATAGCAAGCTCTAACATAGCTTCGAAACTACAATTGTTTACCCATGGCGACCTGTGTAATAGCGACCATTACCCAATTTTAATACAAATACCAACCAAAGAACAAAACACCTATAAGACAAACAATCTAAGATGGAGAATCGCCACAGCAGACTGGCAAAGATATGAAAGTTCTATCGCCCAGCAGATCACAACACAAATCTCTCCCAAAAACGATCTAGAAACCCTATATAAAATCATCAATGAGGCATCGCAGCAATCAATAGCCAAAAAAAACCTATCCAAGTAAAAAATCCACCTTGGTGGAACAAAGAGATCGAATCCTATTTACAAAAACGAAAAAAAGCACTAAAAACCTTTCGAGAGTACAAGAACCTGGAAAACCTCACACAATATAAAAGAATTAAAGCCCAAACTAGACTACTAATAAAAACTAGAAAAAAAGAAACATGGAAACTGTTCGTATTCTTCATAAATAGCAACACGCCTACCAAAACCCTATGGGATAATATCAGGAAACTACGTAGTCACCGACCAAGTAACACAATTGCTGCCCTAGAAATAAACAACGACATTACCATAAACCCGAATGAAGTAGTCAATGAATTAGCTCAATATTACGAAAGAGTATCTAGCAACAAACAACACAGCGACAAGTTTAACACATATAAACAAGAAACCGAAAAACTACTAAACTTTGAATCACAAAATCTAGAAACCATATAATACCCAAATAACAATGGTAGACAAAGCAATTAATAACACCCGCTGCTCGACCCCTGGCGCAGATAATATACACGTCGAAATGATTAAACATCTTCCACCAACAGGTAAAAACCTTCTCTTGAAAATATACAATACCATACTAAAACAACACAACTACCCAGAAGAATGGAAAGAAGCCCTTATAATACCTATCGTGAAAACAAATAAAAAAAAACTGACACCATCCTCGTATACACCCATCTCCCTTACTAGTCAATGTAGAAATTCACTCGAAAAAGCAATGAAAACCGCATTTTTATTAACATCAAATAACATGATTCGGGACCAAAAGTCGCTTCATAAAAAGTGGCAGACATTACTTTGGCACAGAAATTTGCCCGGCAGACATATATAGTATTGTCAGGAAAGACATTATCTACATTTTACAAAAAATTTCGCTAAATTCCGTGATGACGTAAGCGCGACTGTTTTTATTACCCCTTTCGCGCCCGGCAGACATGTATTCAGCACGGGGAATTGGCTGGCACACATAGGTTTATGACGTAAGTAACCTATTTTTTATGTACACTTAATTAATTAATTAGCAACAATAAGCACAGGATATGCCTGGCAGACATGGCGGTTTTGTTTTTTCCTCTTTCAAACCTACTAATTAATAATATTTTTGTTGAATTCCGCGATGACGTAGGGTTTTGTGTCGCTGGCTCTTAGACAATACTATTATACACATTTATCTAATCCTATTTATCCTAAAATGAATCAGTAAAATTATATTAGCGAGGTGGAGTATTTGTGGTTAAATTCTGTCTTTAATACAAATGAATTCATGACAAACCCTGTTGAAACTTGTAGCCTACCTGACAGAATCCTCATGCACGTGAAAACCAAATTTAAAACGATGATCTTCGTAAACATCACGGTCTACCATGACAGTATTTGTAACGTCGTTAATGTACGATTCAACTAACAATGCCAGTGGGCAATCAAACACATACACAGGAAGAACAAGAGTACTTGATGCATTGATGGGTACATCACTAACATTACTACCCCTTGAAGAAGCGCGCTCGGTACTTTCAGAGCTATCATTCAAGCTTGGCGTATACGTGCCTTCGATAGAAACCAATTTTTTTAAACTGCACAACGTAGCCGGTACAAAAGTCAGAATTACGTGCATCTTAGAAATTCCCTTTATATAACATTTCCACTGCAGCATCAAATCGGATGTATTGAATGCTAAATAAATATAAATTGTAGTATTCCATCCTTAGTTTGCTGTAATTACCTTTATTTGTAATCGGGCATACATGTGAAAATTTGTTTCTATGGCGCGACATAATTTGTTCCATCAGCCTTTCGGATTCTTCCGTTGTAACGTCAAATTCGTAATCGTGAAGGTACTGTAAATGTTCGTGAATCGTGTCTAAAAGAAGTCGATTGGATTTTTCATGGTCATACTGGTTAAGAGCTACAACTCTATCGCTACCTAAAACATTCCGCTTGTAACACAAGAGCAGATCATTTCAATAACGTTACTTTCAATGAACATGGAAAATAGTAACTCCGTTTGTTGGCATAAAGACAAGATACTAATAGGATCGAAATTAAATGGCACATGTTGGATACGTTCTCTGAAAATGAATCTTACATTATCAAAAACTATACCTTCCAATTTGTGTAAAGACATCGCCGATTTCATTTTCCTTCTGTTAAAGCTAGGAGACGGCCTAATGTTAGGGATTATTGTAATCAATATGTTTAAAATTTCATTTACCTAGCTCTTCACAAAAGGCAATTATGAAAGATGGCGATGTTATACCACTTACTTAACATCACAAATTCGCTCAATAAAGCTATTCCTCAAGCTATTTTGATTGGGACTACGCTTATATCTACCAGCGACGCTGGACCTATGCTTGTGTTTTCCAATTTCATACATAGGTTGGGCAGTTTTATTTTGGCAAATTAAACTTAAGTGTTCCAAGGTCAGCAGTGAGCTTATGCACTCTGAATCCAATCGGTATATCTAAATTGTAGAAATTAATTTGAAGAAAGTAGGAGATAGGAATATGTAAACCTACCACATCAGCTAATTCGTAATAACGCTTATGATTAAAGTGATTGTTAGTTTGACTGTCGGAAAGTGAGACAGTACCATACTGTGGTTCAACCCAAACCTCTGTAACCATTTGCAGCTCCGACTCCAATTCCATATCGACATCTCCATCTTCTTCGGAGCCACTAACACATTCACCTTCTCGCCAAGCTCTATGCGGCGGGAATAGGACGTACTGTACCATGCAAGTGGAATCGGGTTCCATAGATAACTCGAGAACCATTGTTATTATTCCAGAGGAGGAATGGGCGAAACTAAAACCTTCCTTAATCCTCATTCTGGTAATATCTCAGTTAGTTTTCGTATGATAAATAAATAGATCACAAACCTGGTAAGTATACTTAAAATGCGGGACACTGTCGGTAATTCCAACTTAGGATTTATAACGTGCGATGTACTCCAAATCCATCTTTTGTGATATAGGTAACGTGATAATGTAGTAAATAAAGTACTTGCTAATGGTGAAGGTGGGAAACTTCTCATGGTGTAAGAAGGCTGTGTACCATCAGGAAAAACAACAGTCGTGAAGTCTGTAGGAATTCTTTCATACCTAAAATAATTTTGGGGCATATAACAAACAATCTTTGTATAAATTCGATAGTCTATAAACTCTAACGGTAGAGACTTTAAACTTTGGTAAATGTTTCTCGAATTTTCGTTGTAAATGTGATAGATTTCGAGATCCGTTTGGAAATTGTAGGGTGTGAAAAATTTAGATAGTAAATTTGTTCGATAAAAGGTATTTTGTGGTGGAATTTCACTAATAAAATTTTAAATTGTGTTGGATTTAAGTTACAATGTCACTTTTGTCCTCTTAGCGAGTTCAGGATATTACGGTACCGTGATAGCGCGAGTGGATCTCAAATTCAGTCTTTTTTAAGGCTATATAACGTTACAGTCCTTAGTTTATCATAAAGCTAAAATCACCATGGGCTCTCGAGTCACCTTTTTCTGGGAAAAAAACCTAAATTGTATAGACTATTTGCTGTATCACGTTTGACAGAGAAAAATCAATTTACATCTGCTAGTAAACTAACGCCAAATCGTGCCATTGATAACCCAGTGCACTTTCCTGGAGAACAACTGATACCATTGACTGCTGTACCTAGATGTCAAAGGGAAACAATTGTACATTGAACTGTATACTAACGTAACTGGAAGGGCCTCGTCCGTATATCTTATAAAGGCGGGTGTGTGTCGTCAAGCGCAGAGAGAGATATCGTTATACTAAAGGATATCCATCTCTTTTCAACTCGCACAGGTAGATTGTAAATTTCTACCGGCATCAAAAGTATACCCAAATTTGGGGGTTAGGACGCTTTTTTATTTTATTCTGAGTAGCACAGAGTTTTGTTTGCTGTGTATAGAGACAATTAGAACAGAGTTCATCTTGTTAAATTATTAATATTTTGTGTAGTGCCTGTTTTCGAAAATGGTACATCATTGTGTGGCTGTTAAGTGCAGTAATGAACATAGCAAAGAAAAGCAAATTCCGTTCCATCTGTAAGTATTTGCATAAATTATTATCTGATTTATATGTAGTACAGTTAAACTATAGCCTAATTAAACAATATAGAATAATGTTTTTCTTTTAAAAAAGTACTAAATGTCTAAGGCCTATATGCACCGTCAACATTAAGCCACGTTTAAAGTTAAGTGAAGCTTAAAGTCCATACCAATTATTGTCTCAACAATCGGTACCAACGCTTTTAAGCTCCACTTAACTTTAAGCGTGACTTAATTTTGACGGTGCATATAAGCACAATAGGTACATTTAGTTAAATTATATTAATGTATGTATTAATTAACGACATATATGTTATTTTTTAGTTTCCCATTGAAACGCCCAGCAATCTTAGAACTTTGGAAAAACGCAGTTCGGAGAGAAAATTGGTATCCCTCTAAAACCAGTAAGCTTTGTGGGGCGCACTTTCTTCCTTCCGACTACCAAGATAAGCCAGGATGTACATTGAAACTACTTAAAGCAGATGCTGTTCCATCAGTATTTTCATTTCCTCAGCATTTACTGAAACCAAGTAAATCAAGAAGAACAATTGTAAAAAAAAAGGTAGATATTTTATGCGATTGTTTTGGAAAGCGATTTTTAAAAAATAATTATTTTGTTTTTGCCTAACATAACTGCCAGTAAAGCAGAACATATGGATATAGATTGTCCACCATCTACATCGACAGCATATGTAGCCACTTCTAAAGACTGTGGAACTCAGACATTGGCAAGTAGTTCAGTTACTGCATTAAGACGGCAAATCAAAACCCTGAAGCAAAAGGTTAGAAGAAGGGACTTAAAATTATCCTCTATGAAAGAAGTAATTAATGAAATTTCAAAGAGTGGACACAGCAATACTAATTTAGATGCTGTATTAAAAAACTATTTTGAAGGTGAGATTCTTTACTTAAAATTATTTTCAGTTATAGTTCTAAAAACGTCAATTTTTATAGGTCTACCCTTAGAATTAGTTCTTTTACAAAAAAACAGTAAGGAAGTAAATCCAACACAACGCAGATATTCGTCAGTCATGAAACAATTTGCTCATACTCTATATTTTTATTCCCCGAAGGCCTACAATTTTTTAAAACAATATTTTATTTTACCAAATGGACGCACTATTCGGAAATGGCTAAGTACTGTAAATTGTGAGCCAGGAATATTACAGGAGGTGTTGGATTATTTGAAGGAAGAAGTGCACAACAAGCCCTTCTTGAAAAATTGTGGACTAATCTTAGATGGAATGTCAATTAGGAAGCAAGTGGTTTGGGACCATAGTAATGGGAAATTTACTGGAAATGTAAATTATGGGGGTATTGTTGAAGTGGATTTTGAGATGCCAGCTACTGAAGCTTTATTTGTGCAAATTGTTAGTTATACGAACAATTTTAAATGCCCTGTTGCCTATTTTCTCATAACTAACTCGTACGCCTTTCTACAAACTCAGATAATAACATCTTGTTTAAGAAGTTTATATGAAAGTGGTATTGTAGTCAGATCCATAACAGCAGATGGCACTCGGACAAACATTAGAACATTTAATGAGTTAGGTTGTAATGTTTTAGCCCATAATTTAATTCCTTATTTTTTACATCCTTGCACAAATAATGTAAAAGTGTATTGCTTATTAGATATTTGTCATATGTTAAAGTTGGCTAGAAATGCATTAGCTGAGATTAATTTAAATTCAAATGCAGGAGAAGTTAAATGGGAATATATTAAGGCACTTGACAATATGCAATTTTCGGAGAACTTAACATTAGCTAATGCATTGACAGTAACCCATATTAATTATAAAAATAAAATAATGAATGTGCGTCTAGCTCAAACTTTAAGCAGCGGAGTAGCACATGCTGTTGAATATTTAGAACAATGTGCAGTTCCTGATTTCCAAAAAAGTGCTGCTACTGTAGAATTTATTAGATTTATAGACAGGGCATTTGATATGATAAATTCGAGAAATCCATATGGAAGGGGTTTTAAGGCACCTATCAGACCTCAGTCATTAAAATATTATGAAGAAATATTTAACAAAACTAAAGACTATTTAAAATCATTAAAAGTGAATAATATTTCTTTACTTCATCATCAACGTAAAACATTTGCAGTTGGATTCATTTTCACGATGGAAGGTATAGTTGGTTTAGCTAAAGATTTATTTAACTTAAATAAAGAGCCCTTTTCATATTTTTTAACATACAAATGTTCACAAGACCATCTAGAGCTCTTCTTTTCATGCATTCGAAGTAGGGGAGGTTGGAACAACAATCCCAATAGTCAGCAGTTGAAGTGGGACAACTAATATTTCGAAATTCGATAACTCCAAGTGTTAGTGCTAATTGTAGCGATTTTGGGACATACTCTACTCCATCTTTTGAGTTCAGGTCAGAGGAGAGGCACAGAAAAGAAATAGCACAAGATTCTGGTGAGGAACTTTCTCAGATTCAAAACTTTATAAAGGATTTGGCAAATGTGAAATTAACAGATTTTCAATACATTTCCGGATACATAGTAAAAAATCTAGTTAAAAAAGCAACATGTAACAATTGTATAGAAATATTAGTCTATAAAAATAATGACTCACTAGACCATAGTTATTCTGCTTCAGAGGAAATATATAAAAAATTTGTGAACCATGTTACTAGAGGAGGCTTAATTTACTCTTCTAAAGTAGTCTATGAGATTGTGAACTTTGTTGAAAAACAGTTTCGCCTTCTAATCGAACAAGGAGGTGTTTTAAAAATACCTACAATCTGAAACTTTTATTAACAAACGCGGCAATTCACAATTTTTCAGCAAAGATTCACATCTTTAAGCCAACGCATCCAGTAACAGAAGAGTTTCTTGCTGAAGATTCCCATGAAATTCAGATCATACGGAAAATAGTGGATGTCTTCTTGAATTGCAGAATGCACCACCATTCCAAATTAAAAAATTTAGAATTTCATGTAAAATCTGCAACAGTTCGGCAAAAAATGAATAAATTAATTTTATTTAATAATTCTTAAATGTATAAACTATAGGTATTATGTATGTGTGTATTTAAAATAAAAGTGCATTTTAAAAAATTCATCTTTTTTGTAAATTATAAATCATACACCTACAAAGTAGGACAATTTCAACTAAAATACTGATAAAAGAGAAAATTTTAGACATTATAAACCCATACTTTTATATGCATCAAAAAAACAACTTTAAACTTAATTTTAAATGGTCTAAATGTTTGCGAACATACAAAAGTATTCAATAGACTAGTTTATTTATGAATTATCAATTTAAAATACAAAAAGATTTTACAATGAAGCATATTCACTCAGGATAAAGATAAATATTGTTTAAAGTAATAAGATAAAAAGAGACAGATACCCTTTACTACTGCGGGTTGCCTACAAATTTATTTGCCTCATTTATTTGTTATAGCGCAACCGTTCCGTTAGTATACAGTTCAATGCAATTGTATTACGAGGTTAATTTTTATTTAATTTCTAAACTAACAAACTATTATATCTGTAAGAGAGAGGCTAAAGAGAATTTATTGACAGTGCATCCAATAGAAAATTTAAAGTAAAATTCGTATTGGTAATTGTATTGTCATTTGAGGATTTTATTTTTGCTAGCAAGTGACAAAGAGAGTCTTTCTTGCAGGGACTTTTTTTTATTGTTTCTTGTGTTGTGGAATAAATTTGTCTCATTGTCAATTGTGTGTTATTCGAATCCTTTGTGACCCAGATATCGTATTCATGTCAGATTTTTTTATTTGTGCCCAACATTTATTTCAGATGTTAATCCAAAGTTGTGCAATAAATTTTCAAAAGTTGATCGAGGCCACCGAGTCTCGCAAATTGAGCCAGTATTAGGATTTTTCTTTTTATGAGATGTTAGTTTTAATAGGAAATGGACGAAAATCTTCATGATTTGACTTCAAAAATACGCGATTAAATTGGCTTACCTGATCAATACTCTTTCTAAAGGCTTTTTCAGTAGAGTGCAACATAAATTTTCTTTGGACTTTACAGGACTAGAGGAGTATGAAAGCAAACTCAAATCATATTGCAACTCTTCGCAGATCTAAAATTGCCGTTAATCTCGCTATGAAAAATTTCATCTTGATGTTTACCTTACGCCTGGTAGCACCGGGTGTACTAGTGAGGAAAGCTAAGTTAACTATGGCACATGGAAACTTAGAAGTAATCCGAACTAAACAAAACCATGCTGGAGGTTTATCAGGTTCCTCAAACAGTAGTTTTAAATAAGTATGATTGTCGATTAGCACAAATGAGGCCCATTCTGATAATAAACTGTAAAGTGAAGATGCTGCCTGCCGACACTGTATCACCTGAAATTTATTTTAAAGAAATCTGCCATTGTAAATTAATTTAGTATACCTGATATCGCCCAGATGAATTTGCTAAATGTAAATGTTTAGGTAATGGATGGTCGTACTTTAAAGCTACCGATAATTTATACGTATGAAACCACTTCCTCCAATTACTGGTTTCAATTTGACAAATTGACTGCCACAAAGATACAAACTTTGTACTTGAAACATCACTAAAAATACAATTAACGCTTGATTCAAACACGTCTACATACCTTGGAGTCAGAATTAATTTTGTAGGATCACTGCCTTGCAGGATAAACACAGGGATACCACTCTTCACACTTTCTGGTAGCATATACCAAACAGAAGAATTCGGCATGAAACTTAATTGTTGAGCCAAAAAAGAATCGCCCTTTGACAACTGACTTATTCGTAACCAAAAGCGTTCAATAACCGCTTGCCTATAAGATGATTTAAGCTCCTTTCTCATCACGCACGTAATATCATGAAGAAATTCGTAAGGAGCTAAAACCGAAAATAGCAATGAAATGATGTAGCAAATCTATACTTACCTAAAATGTGGATTTCGACACGCACTATATTTTTAATAAGAGGCCACTGATAGTACATGTGATATTGAATATAAATTAAAGCTTTCCAATGCAGACTGAGACTTATATGTAAAAAATTGTCATTATAATTGACACTCTACAAAACACAAGTTCTCCATTTGAATAGTCATAGAGAATCATCACTTACGTCAACGTTGTAACCCTCCCTCATCCGTCTCGATACCAGAAGATCGGTCGATGCGTTAATATTTTCTTCAGTTTGTCTTTTACATAATAAAATGGGGAATCTTTTGTCAAAAATATCGTTTCTACAAAAGAAGATAATAAGCGAACTTTATGATTATGCTGGAAAGTCTTACGAATGTATTGGTCTACTTTGCGTCGCTAAAATGTTGTCATAATTAATTTTGTTCTGAAATGACCACAACAAAAATGATTCTTGATACTTGTTCATTAATAAAGATGGTTCCAATTTCTAAAAAAAGAAACAAAAGATAGTGCCCCGAAACTCTTTGGGCCCACCTCTGGCTACGTGTCTGACACAGAAGGACAGAACTTAAGAGTCTTCTATACCCACTGCACCCAATGTAAATTTCCATAAGAGCACCCGCCATAGTTGTTTTTCAAAAAAAAATTTTTTTTAAGAACTATTTTATAAATTTAGACCTTTATCTGCAAAATGTTCGGGCTATTTTTTTTAAAAAGTGTATAGCAACTGAATACCGATTGTTGAAAGATTAGATGTTTTGCACCGATTATTGCGCTAATCTGTTTTATTTTTTTACTCTGGAACAAAATGGTTTATGGAAAAAGTAAACCCACAGTTTTCTAGATAAATTACTTCTAAACATTACCCCAAAAAATGAAATCATATTTTTTGTAAATAAAGTCTGTATCTTGGCGGGCGGTAAATCAACAATTTGAGGGTAACAAGTAGCGCCGCTGCACAGTGTTGACGGGAACTAACTAAGGACCAAAATAGGAATTAACTAAGCAAGAATATCATCTTGTTTCTTGCAACTATAATCATCTATACACCATAATGTAAAAAAGTTGCGCTTAGGTAACGAAGACTCTTAAGATATGTTGAAACTTACCACAAAAGGGAAATCTTCCAAACAACTTCCCAAAGTAGCCTGCGATATAAAATGCAGCAAATCTGTGTACGAAATGTAACCAGCGCTAGTTTGAGGATGAAATGACGACCCTACTTTTAAAAAAGAAACAGAAATGCTATCGTAATGCAACTGCATTAGCAATGACTCCATGATGTTACTATCTGGCATTGCAACAACCCCATCGGTTACGACTAGAATATCTGTAAACAAGATCAGTGTCCTCTTATGCACTTTAAATGTCCGCATATACTTACTACTTAAGCTATTTTCTGGAAGCAGAGAGATAGCTAACATTGAGTATCTTAACATATTTACAAAATTAACATCGGGTAGGACTATTGGAATATTTGACACATTTTCCCCACATTCATTAATATAAAACACGCTGCTCGAGATATGTTCACGTTCACTCTAAAATATAGTGCACTTCATAGAAACTCGAGTTAAACCTGTATTTACTGACCTGCTGCAACTCAATTTCGTCATGAGCAATAGCTGAAACTTGTGCTATACGTTCTTCTAAAAAATGAAACTGCCCCTCGATTAAATTTATAATCTCGTGCACATTTTTAGCTGTTATTTGAACGCCCTCGACTAAAACTTGCTGGGCAGGGCTCATAAAAAACGGAGTATTTACAATTACTGTAAGGTATACACTAGGTTGAAAAACTAGAGAATTTCCAGGTATTGTGAACTACAACATGAAAATTATAAGAGGGCCGTAACCTGAAATATTACCCACCTGTCGACATAAACCCTCTACCGTTGCTTTAATACATTGCACAATTTCGTCGAACAAAATTTCACCTTTTTGAATATCGACAGCAGATTGTGAAGGGCTCATATCTACGCAATATACAAAGCAATAGGAATATGCGAGGAACTTAACTGATGTTTTAGTTGTTATTAAATACTTATTTGTACACGCAGCTTCACCTTTCTTTGGCACAACGGAAATAACTTCCAAATTTGGAGATGCCACATCCTAGAAGCACATTAAATAAAACATGATAGAGCTAGTAACACTCGCTCACCAACTTAAGACGGGACGGTACCGACACCACAGTGTTAAGATGGTCAAGCAACCATTGAAATCTAGATGCTCGAGATACAGCAACATCTTTAGGTAGTAATATGTAAACTGTTTCTGCTTCCGAAAACAATGGTATGCTCTTTTCCTCCTCCAATGCATATCCCAGTAAATCGATTGAGGACACATCTGAAAATTGATGGACGTACCATCACTCTGATATGTACCTATTTCATTTGTTTACTTGCAGTGGGCGATAGTTCCACTCCTTCATCAGAATCTGGAGTTCCGAAATCAATTTCCATGTTTAATATACATCGTTGAATTATTTTATTTATACATTAAAATGATATTGTTGAACCTCAGGAGCAAGTGGCAGATTTTTATATTTAGAATTCAAAGTTCATCACTACAGATAAAGAAATTTAAGAAAAATTCTTCTCTACAACACGAAATTCGAGATTGTTGAGGTTGGATTTTATCAGTCTTATGGTTTGCTTTATGTATTTATTCTATGGTCCAAATCACAGATCCAAACTAATTCTAATGTATATACGTACAAGGCTAATATATGGGAATCCCACCAAGAATTTATTGCTATTCAGATATAAACCAAAAACGTCTATTAACATCAGGGGTTGAAACCGGAACTGAAAAGAACCGGTACCAGAACCGATTGTATTTATAGGCCCCTAGCACTTGGAACCGGAACCTTGTACGCCTAATATACTTTATTCTTATTTAGTTTAGAGCTCATGTTTATGATTCTATTTCTAATTTGTAAATAGTTTGCACCTTGCTATGGAACTCAGTCCTGGAACTGCCTTCGCTCGGTCTGAAAGTCAAGTAAGATTGAACCCCCACCTCCCTTATCCTCAAGCTGCTAATGTTTTATGATCATGTTGCCCTCGTCTGGAGTTTATTATGACTATGCAGCACAATGGTATTTTGCCACTACCTTATTATTTTGCAAGGTCCAAATGTGATTATTCCCCGACGTCCTGAATATTTGTTATTTGAATACTTTTATTCGAAACAATTTCATGTGTTTTATTTAATCGATTCTTAGAGAGACACATTACAGATTGTGGCTGGCACATAAAAATCATCTAAAGAAGGGAAAAGCATACTTGATGTCCTTACATTTTTTTAATTGCTGTTCAACACTTTTGCATACATTTAAATTATATTTTTATTTTTTTCAATTATATAAAAAAATGTTACAACTTTTTATGCAGCTTCAGTGCTGAGATCACAAACTCCTAAGACATGCAGAAACATTTCGTACTGAGAAAAGACCAAATGGGTATCATCAATCACTACTAGGGTAGTAAATTTCAATTAAAAGTCATCTTAAAAAGTTATAAAATTTATTATATTGTTGAAAATAACGTTAAATAAATAAGCTGGTAGAAAAAACAATACTATACAATTAAATATCTTGCCGATAACAAACATTTTTAAATAATAAAGTGAGATAATGAAGATGCACATCACAGTTTAGATAATGCAAAGAAAGTTAATGAGAATTATTCTAATACTGCTGTTGTAATAAAAATGTGATACTTAAACGCTGTTTTTAAGTAATAAAACAGGCCACAGTAAAGCAAAAGCTCCTGCAAGATAAGTGGTTGTTGAACCTAATCCCCAGAATGAAACACTCGCAAGGATTGGTCCCAAAGCTCTTGCTAACGCGCCAAGAGAACGAAATATACCCATTACAGTTCCCTTTTCCTGTGGAGATCCATAAAGAGAAGCCATGGTCATCATGCATGGAACAACAAGAGCGGTGGCTAACAATTCAAAAGCTTTACAGGTTGTTTTAAAAACGAGACACATACAAACTGCGAATAAAAGTAATCCTAAGTAGAGAGTCCATAGCTTCCTGGCAATCCCAACACATATAAACGATGGTATGATTATCCATAGTCCATTTATTGCCGTTGATGTGATCTTATTAGGTGGCAGTCTCCTAACGTAACTGCCTTGAATAATTGCCATAACCAACCCTATGAGATTGAGCTATTAAGTATGCCCTTCAACGATTTTGTTAATTACCAATACTAAAAAACATCCAGCCTTGTTGCATAGAATTATACTGGAAGGTATGATGTGTTAGAAACGTAAGAGTAAATTCTAATCCACTATAAATAAACAAATATATAAAATACGTAAGACCCAACTTCCTCAGTTTGATTAGATCACCATCCTTTATATTACGTACAGGGCGAAACCCAAATAAATCTCTTAAATCGATCAAGGCTTTCGCATTTTGTAAACTTCTCCATACATCTTTGGCACGTTTTTCCTAAAACTACAAGTTAACACATCACTCGTCCAGTTGTCGATACACACCTTTGGCAAACTTTCTTGGAAGAATATTACAAAAAAGATAAGGTCTAAGAACGAAAGGAAGAACGCAAACATAGCAGGAGCCACAAACCACTCTCCATTAGTTTTAGACGTTGACATAGCAAATATGGCTCCGATTAATGGACCAATTATAAAACCTAATGAAAATGCGATCCCGACAAGAGCCTAAAAGAACACGCGTATTTTGGAAAAAATTAATGCAAGCATTTACCATTCCAATACCTCTTGTTTTGACAGACGATGCATCCGAAATAATAGCCATACTAAGAGAAACGTTACCTTTGCATAGGCCACCAATAAACCGCGCTATAATAAACAAAACCAAATTCTTCGATAGGGCCCAGAGAATGTACGAAAGTGAAATTCCCACCTGAAAGTAACCACTTAACAAATGCTTCAGCCACTAAAATACTTACAAGACAACCAATCATGACAACTTTTCGACCTTTAACGTCCGATATACCGCCTAAAATTGGCGATGCGATAAACTGGAGAAAACTAAACATGGACCCCAAGAAACCCCCAAACAGGACGGAACTGTACTGATCTGGAGCACCGATAATCTTTTGAAAGTAGGAAATTTTATTTAGGAGCCATTGATACAGGCCGCTATCGTCGTTTCGTTGGTAGTGCTCCAATAAAGATGGTAAAAGAGGTAAAATCATGGTGAACGCCAACAAATCCAGTAAAAGAGACACAAATACTATGTACACCGTAGGACTTATTTTATCTTTTTTAATATTATTTGTACTTGGATCTTGATTTCCCATTTTGTTGGTGACAACACTTACTCATCCACTTTCTAAATTTATTCTAACCACACACCTCAATGAAAGGAAAAATTACATTTTTGTTCTTACTTTCATAAATCCATAGCTTAATCTACAATGCAAATAAAAGTACAATTTCATTCAACAATTGTTCACTTACCTGCAAATAATTGCAGGTCACCCAAAGTAAGTGTCTTTGAAGAATGTAAACATTACATCTCCTCTCTATTAGGAGAAGGGGGAAACGTGACGTCACGTCGGTGCCCTATTTCCTGTTTTTGGCGACGGTGGGAAGTGGATTAGAAATCTTTTTGATCTCATATCATATATTTAATTAAAAAAACTTTCTTTCATTCTCTTTTGACATTGATGATAGAGTAAGATCTCGTAATTAGTATACATACAATCGATGCTTTTATACGGTCAGTATTGAAAGAAGACTGCCTTTGGGTGTCAGATTTGATTGAACCAGAAAGATAAATTGTATTCTTTGCAGACAAATTAAGGGAGGACCCTTACCTCCTTATATAATTAGAGGTGGCCTTCCTTCTTTGTATGCTATGCTATTCCTGAACTGCAACGTCTAGACTTTATTTTGGATATTCAATTATAAACACTCATGCATCAAGTGTGAGGGAACCTAGCTTCTAACTGGGAGCCCAAGGAGGGTCTCATTCTCACAGCATCTTTGTATTGTGACGTGTTGTGCTTCAGAGATGTTACAAGGTTACAACTTCTTACTGCAGTATATGTATAATATAATTGTAAATTTTGTGTTGCCTTCCTGTGAGCAGAAGTGCAACTATACCGCTAATGCAAAGGTGTAGGTACCTACATTGAATATCCGGATATTCAATGGTACCTATTACCATTGAATATCTGGATATTCAATGCTATTACCTGCGTGCATGTGTCACAAAGTTACAACTGCAGACCAGCTCTGTGTTCTTATATGTCGTACTGTATATTGCGAGCATCCCTGCAGGAATCATAAAAGAAAGCCAAAAGGCTGCTTGGATCAAGACACTAAACATATATGTACCTAGGTAGCTACTAATAAATAAAACATCATGCCCGCAGTCGAGCAGCCACTGTTCAGTGTGCCATACGAGCCAGTTACTTAACCATTCCTTAGGTCAAGGTGTGCAGTTTAGATCTGATGGTCGTATGGTTTGTGGTTCAGATTAACACATGCCGCCAAGGAGGCCTCAGACAAGTGTATAGGGGTCTTTAATTTTGTATATCAAATATATACCCAAATTCAAATGTAGGACCCTTGGTCACAATATTTTCGATAGCTTCTTTTTTTAGACTCCCACCTCCCAAAGGCATACTTTAACTTCTAGATACCAATTTTGAAATATCTGGAATATTTGAAGCGTATGTGAAAGATTGTAATAATATTGGTAAAAACAGTCCCTATCATTGAATGAAGGGTAAAATCGAATTTGACCAGACGGGGAATTTAGATAAATGAGTAAGCAAGAGGCAAAACTAAGTTCTGTAAAGCAATGCTTGTTGCCTATAAGGAGCGCTTTCTCTCAACGATACGGAGCCTAATTTATTTATATGCCATGCAACATTAAAACTCGTTTCCAAATTAACCTTTTTTTTGAAATGTAAATATGTAACGATCGGCAACCGATGATGTAATAGAATAGGGATATCTGGGTCATACCAACTGTAAAATGTGCGCTGTTTTTTGATCAAAGTACTTCCGATGTTTTTGTCATTCCGATTGGTTATTATAAATATTTAACTACCGTCTCATACATTTTTTGTCAGCAAACTTGAAACTATTGCCTACATCCTATCAGAGAAAGATGAGTCCTTAGTAATTTTTGTATCTTAACATTGTCCGAACTACTTAGATTTCCGCCATATTAGATTTAAAGTTAACACTGTTTTTAACAGTTAGCTTTTGTGTTAGTTTTGTTAGGAGTATGGGACTTTAAGGACAAATGAAAAAGTCGTTGCAATTGTATTTAAGCCAAATATAATGTTCCCAGTTTTAAAATTCTCATAACTAATATGTGGGTGTCAGTGTGTCAATTAATTGTTAAACAACATACGGTTTGTTAATGCATAAGGTGTACAGTTATTTAACATTTTTGTTTTGATGAACTTTAAAAACGTCGTTTGGAGGGAGTGAGTGAGCCTGTGTATCTATGAACACCTACATTCCTTAAATTTATATTTCCTAATTATGGCATTTTACGATGATGTTTTAATTAATGCTACCGAATTCATAAAAAGTAAGTAAATTGTGGACACTACAAATTTGTAACATTTCCATTTACAGAGAGATTTTATTTTGTGTCCATACGAACAGGTGATAAACCAAAATCTACCCAATGCACACACTTTTTCACAGTTGATAATGAATTGGTATACGACAGCTTTTTCAATGACTTTGGCCCTTTGAATATCTGTATGCTGTATCATTATTGCGTTAAAGTGAACAAAAAGTTAAAATCCGCAGCTCTACAAAAGAAGAGGATAGTTCATTATACCAGCTGCGATGAAGAAAGAAGGGTTAACGCCGCATTTTTGGCTTCAGGGTACATGGTAAGGTTCTATTTTATATCTCCTGTCAAATAGTAGTCAGTGCATTTTTCAAAAACACAGTATTTTTAAGATCATCTATGAGAACTATACACCTGAACGCGCTCTCGAGGTCCTATCAATCCATAACTCTGTGGATTTTATAGACTTCCGTGATGCCTCTGTTGGCATGCCATACACCATTGAATTATTCGATTGTCTCAAGGGACTAAAAAAGGCTTATGATCACGGTTTCTTTAATTTCGACGATTTCGACTTTTTAGAGTACGAGCACTATGAGGTATTATAACTGGCTTAGTGACTTTTTTCTTTAAATTTCGTTCATTTCAGAGAGTTGAGAACGGTGACTTAAATTGGATTATTCCGGGAAAGTTTATAGCATTTTGCGGTCCTCATAACAAGACCACCGTTGACAATGGTTATCCGTTGCATTCCCCAGAGGCTTATTTCTCTTACTTTCGCCGTCACAAAATAACTACAATTATACGATTAAATAAAAAAATTTACGAGGCATCGAAGTTTGTCAATGCCGGATTTGCTCATAAAGACTTATATTTTATTGATGGAAGTACACCCAGTGACAAAATTTTGTCACAATTCCTAAACATCTGCGAAAAAACCGAAGGAGCTATTGCAGTTCACTGCAAGGGTAAGTGTGGACAGTGCTGATGACAAAATTTACCTAATTTTATTATCCGTATAGCCGGTTTGGGAAGGACAGGTACTTTAATTGCCTGTTATATTATGAAACATTACAAGTTCACCTGTTACGAAGCAATAGCCTGGATTAGACTGTGTCGTCCCGGCTCAATCATTGGTCACCAACAAATGTGGTTGGAGAAGTAAGTGTTTTCAGCTTTTTTTTCTTTAGATTTTGTTTTGTCTTAAGTTTTCTATTAAACCATAGTTGTAGCTGAGGAATACCTACTATTATTGGGCTGAAGGCCGGCTTTTTTCGACATTTTTAATTACCCGCAAGATTTTTAGAGACCTCTTTCAGAAAATGTTTGTTTTGTTATTTTGTATTTATCTGTAACCGTCATTGAAAAAAGCAGTAATGCTCAGATTTTATTTTAGATTTTTAAACATGTTCTTTTTTCTAGCAAACAAGCGCAAATGTGGGCAGCAGGAGAAGAGTATCGCCGCAAACTGGGCCTACCCGAACCGGCGAAACATGCCAAAGGAATTTATAATTACAATAGAGGTCCAGAATTTACTACTTATCTCAGGAAACTCAAAAATCACGATGTAACTGGTATTTCCCATAAAGTCGATACTATGCAACTAAAAGATAATAGCGCGGTGAGTACGGAGAATGATGAGGAGACACAGGGAGACCAGTTGAATCAAATAAAAGCGGAAAGAGCCGCGCGAAGCTTATTGCAGCACTCTACCCCGTAAGTTACTCTATTGTTCATTTTCTAAATGTGTTTCTCTGCATTGAATGCTGTGATGTTTGCAGTTCTACTCGGCACTCATACACGTCATGCATGCATACATTAACAGTGTTGTAAATCTAATCTGACGCTTTTGACTATATTGTGAATGTTATGTTTTAGCGGCAAAAAGACATTTTGCAGTATTGTCTCTTCGCTTGATAACCAGTTTCGTGGCAATAAAATAACAGGATTAGGAACAAAAAGTTGTGCCGTGTCTTCTTCTAGAGTTGTAATAAAAAGGTTTGTGTTTCAATGGCGTATGTCTCACTTACGTCGTGAACTGTAGCAATTAGTGTATGACGCAATTATTATTTCACTGCATAACTTTAGGTTTCAAACACTTATCCATTGTACCTCACCCTATTAACATGTAAATTAGGTGAGGCAGCAACCATTGTCGCCAGTATATCAAGAAGTGGAATTTTTGATTGCTGATATTTCAAGTACCCTCAAAAAAATCTCATCACTCGCCTTAGATTTATTGATGTAGGTAGTAAAAGTTTTCCTGAATAACTAAACTTGCTAGAAATCATCGCTAGGGTGCGTTTTCGAATTTAGTCATTAGGGCTCACATCCTTGACTCATTTCTGAATACACTTTATTAAAGTAGCTTTTTGCCTCTGGGACACCCTGCAAATTTTTAAATTTTCCTGTAGATCTTAACATTCTTTTTTTTTAATATATATGTGACGGATGTGATGAAACATTAAATAAAAACGTGTTTACTTGGTTAGTTTATAGACTAGCTGGATAGTATGTAAACTATCCAAACGTGGTTATTTTGATGGGAAATCATCGTTTCGCTAAAATAGCTACGAATATTGGTTGGTTTGTATACTATCCGGATAGCTTATTGCCAAACCACCAGAGAAATTAACCAGAATTTTTAGCTAGTTCACAAACAGTATTTCCAAAATTTATCTAAAATGCCTCCGCATTTCAAAATTTTCCAAATATGTCAATTCCAAAGAAGTGTACCCCTTGGTGATTTATAAGAAAAGGGGTACATAAATCTCAGGGGGTGGGCTTTTCTGAGCTTACTATCCCCAATAGATTGTCATCTTATGTTATAAATTTCTATGCGCACCCTAGATTAGTTGTGCTAGTAGCGTTAATTCGCACTGCTTGAATCGGCAATATACTGCATTTTGATAACATATGTGATGAAGTCGTTATGGTTTTAGCGGCACACAGTTTCCAGTGAACTACATTTTACCTACTCTTCAAACTACAAATAGATTATGTTATAAACCTGGGTTCGTAATTACTTTTGCATGATTGTATGTAACAGCTTGCGAAGAGAGTGAGTGTGGAATGTGTGGTACTGCCTTACAAATTTTCATCTACCAACCATTAACGCTTTTTAATTCTGAAGAAATTGAGACGAGAGCGCACATTTAATTGTCGATCTTTCAATAATCCGAGTGTGTTTCTTGTTAATCTCCTCAGTTTTAATGTACCATTTATTCGGTGGCTGTGTGAATGGCGTATCTCACCATAACTGGTTCACATTTAGCAAATAGAATTTTTTTGGTTGTTGAATGTAGATTGAAATTTGGGGTAGTTGCAGTGCACGGACAGCTTTCAAAAGATGACAGTTAAAAATGCACTTGCCAGCTATTCGTTCTGTTAACAGAAACGGCTCAAATGACAGAAAGCTGTCCTTAAGAAGAACTAATTTGCGTACATCCATTCCTTCGACCTCTACCAATAGCGATAATAAGACTCTAAGAGTATTACGGAGCAGTAATGGTGGATCTGTAGCTAATGGCAATTCATCTATCACACATTGTGGTACGTCACCAATGACCAACGGTGACAAAAAAGAAACACTAACTTCACGACGCGCAAAGCGCTCGTTTACCTCTGACAAGGAAAAATCTACTCCTAGATCAGTAAAACTACTTCGGAGATCTAAAATACAATCTACAGGTTCTGTTATTAATAAATCAAAGTTTCATTTACCTAAAGTCAATAAAATTTCAAAGACATTGTAATCAACTTAACTGTTAGTTATTAAAGGTGCTAAGCGAATAGAACTATTTTTCGAGAACTTAACCATGTAATAGCAGTTTTTTTTGTTATTGTTGCATAATTAACATAGTGTAATGGAATGATACACAGATCAGTATTGTTTGGTTTTAATTAAGTGCAATTGATTTCAGCTGATTTTATTACTTCTTGCGCAAAATGTATTTTATCAGTGTTGCTGTCAAAGAGATACCAGTTTTTATGTTACAGCAATTTTAGGATTGTTTTTTACAGCCCGGTTAGTTTGTACAAACATATACAAAAAGCATAAAATAGTTTTTAAGGGAAATATTGTTGCTATAGATCTATTGTTTGCGTTAATTCAACATTGTGATAATGTTAGCGTTAAATTTTAAATATTTTCAAATTGTAAATAATGATTTTATCAATCTTTTAAAGCATGATTAAAAAATAAAATCTATAAAAAGATACATAAATATCAACTATAAAGATAGATGATCGCTTTATCCTCTAAAACTTTGTTGGTAGGTTTGTGCCATGTGTTTAATATAATGTTACACATTTTAATATATTTTGTTGTTGGCTCTTCAAGCTTATTTTTATACATTTTAGATTAGTGTTTGTAACATAAATGCTACATGTTTGTTTATTGAGTAATGTTTATTAAAACGTGCCTCCACTCAACATTGTTAATCCGACATCGCTAGTTTTGCCTCATTGCACAAATGGAAAAATATGCACATCTAGTAAGTCGGGTAGTTGTGCATAATTACCATACAATTTGCCATATCGTCGATAAATAATGTATATGTAACTGTCATCTATTACTCGACTGCTTGTTTGTGTAACTAGAGGCCATAGTGATAGGGTGTGTATTTTAGTGGTTCTAAAATAACACAAATATGGTACAAATACCTTGGTTTCATTACATTCATTTTATCTAAAGATAATACAACATTATAATTAGATTTGTATTTTTTATAATAAAAAGAATTTTAATTGAAACTAGGAGCGTTTCTGAATTTATCCCATATTGTTGACATATTTGAACAAAGTACCTACCATGAATGCATTTTTTGGATTGAATGACGTATTTACTATATGGATCAGCATATTTTTTATTTGACTAGTTAATCATACTGGCAGTGGTAGGTTACTTTCAGAAAATCCACAAGATTCTCATGGCCACATAGTTAATTCGTACATACAGAAAAGGCATAATGTGTTGATTAACACATTGACTGTCAAGGACGAGTTAACTTGTGCCGGCTAATCTGCTGACAGGCGCCATCCACAAGCTATCTTGTTTTCGACCGACTATTTTACAGTGCCCACCACGATTATACTCGCCGCATTCGCGTTGAAATTTTACGCGTTGGGCGTCTGAAATAACTAATAACTGTGACAACAGGTAAATCATATTATAATGTGGTTCGTAACATATTTACTTAATATTTAGACTTGCACTGTGGCGCCTGAGAGGGGTTTATATAAAAGTCGTATATATCTCCTTTTTTGTTGAGTAATTGCACTGTTTACAATTAAAGACTTTGGAAATGTTATGTGTTAAGAGTATATACGGATACGGAACCTGAACGACAGGCAGGGAAGACAAAAGTAGGATAGAAACATTTCAAATGTTGTGCTATAGAAGTAGGCTTGCCAGACGTCCCGGTTTGACCGGGACAGTCTCGGTTTACGCTTAAGATCCCGGTGTCCCGGCCGGTTTACTACACGTCCCGGAAAATATTAAACTTTGATTAGATGAATTTACGTATTAACGTCCATGCTATAGTAACAGAGCAGAAGCTCGACTCTCCCTCCACTAAAGTAGCATATAGACTCGCATGCAGCTATGCCGTGACTAGTATTGTTTCCGTCACGGTCACTGTCGTGTCGTCAGGCGCCAGTCAGCCTTCTGCTAGCTACCGTTTGTGCTGTAGATGATTGTTGTTGAGCTCTGGATTTCTAGACGATAGAGTGAAGTGTTCACATTGTAATGCTGAGTTTTCGGTCGCCCATGGCGGTCGATCTGATATTAAAGATCATATGCAGTCTAATAAACACAAAAACAGTTTATCATGTGCTGCTAGCTCATCAAAACTAACAACCTTTTTTAAGAGTACCAGTTCGGATGACAAGAACTTAAACTTAGCAGCGAAAGAGGGAACATTTGCATATCATCGCAAACCATAGTCAAAGTTTTAACTCAAGTTCTTGTTCAGCAAAATTAATTTCTAAATTTTTTGAACCAAAATTTTCACTGGGTAAAACTAAGTGTGAGGCTATATTATTGAATGTTATAGCTCCTCTAGCACAAGAAGAGTTGGAAAAATGCAACTTTGTATCTGTTACTATGGATGCATCAAACAGAAAAGAGATAAAACTTGTGCCAATTATTGTGCGCTACTTTAATCCTAATTCAGGAGTACAGGTAAAACTTATGGATTTCAAATCACTGCCGTGTGAAACGCCTGAAATTCTTACTGAACATTTATTGTCTACCTTGATGGAAAATGGTTTAGATCAAAAAGTGGTTGGTTTTTGTGGGGATAACTAACACAAACTTTGGTGGGGTGCAAAGAAGAGGGACAAACAATGTTTTCAGTCGACTCAAGAATTGGCTGGGACGGGAAATCAATGGAATACGCTGTGGATGAGCACACATTGTGCATAATTGTGTGCAACATGGAGTAGATAATCTACCAATCGACATTGAGGCCTTAGTAGTTAAGATATATAAACACTTTCACATTTATACTGTGCGCGTAACCAAGCTGAAAGAGTTTTGTGAATTTGCTGCGGTACAGTACCAAAAACTTTTGCAACATGGGAACACCCGGTTTCTTTCATTGATGCCAGCTTTGGAACGAATTTTGCAGATTTTTGAAGGGTTGACAAGGTTTTTCTTGGATCAATAAATGTGCCCATTAATTATAAAAACCCTATTTACTGATAAAAAGGGTGAACTGTATTTGTGGTTTGTCCACGGACAACTTGCACAGTTCAACAAGACCATCCTGGAAATGGAAAAAGACCACGTCATAGCTACCAATGTTGCTGAAGCTCTTAAATCTCTAAAAAGAAATCTTGTAGAAAGAAAGGCTTCAAATTTTATCCCAATGGCGGCAAAAAACATATACATGCCTCTTGATGAACAACATCGCATTCAAGTAAAACAAGAATTTGATGGATTTTATGAAAGATGCATCGCATACTTGGCCCTCTGGGAGAATAGCTTTGGAAACGCTGAACAGTTTTCTTGGGTAAATCTGGCCACACCAAACATCATTTCTTGGGAAAAAGCTGAACGTTCCGCTGAACTTATAAACGGCAGTCTTCCTGCTCCTGGGGAGCAGAAGCTAACAGTAAAATGTTGATGAGTTGTTTGATGAAGTTGTTCTTGCCAAAGAGTATTTGCAATCCATCTAGGAGAAGTGGACACAGGAAGAAGCCCTCAATAATAATCGTATTTCAAGCGAAGATAAATGGCTAAGATTGTTTGCTCACTTTAAAGAGAACCATATTACAGTAAGCAATTTATTTAAAATTGTTGAATACGTGTTTTGCTTACCGGGGTCGTCAGCACCTGTTGAACAATGTCTGGACTGATGATCGGGGGTTAATGAAGGAATCAACTGTAAAAGGCTTGATGACTTGTAAAATTAACATCGGCCTGAGCTGTGAAGAGTTTTATAATAAGATTAAAAACAAAAAAGAAGTGCTAAAAATGATTCAAGTCAAAGAAAAATATACGTAAAAGAACTGTATCTTCTATCTTTGAAACTCTGTATGTTTTGTCACTTATTAAAATTAAAAATTAAAATTTCCTCAGTCATACATACAGCCTTCATTTACCTACAACTTTCTGCTAGTTTTTAATTGCCAAAATAGCTTATAATATCAATAAATATGTGATTTCTGGGCATGTAATTTTCAACATTTTTTTTCCGGGGGAGGGTCCCTTCTTTTGTCCCGGTTTCTCCTTGGACAAATCTGGCAAGCCTATATAGAAGGATAATGAGGATTAGCTGGATGGATAGGATAACGAACGCAGCAGTCTGCGAGATAGGGAATGTGGAAAACCATCGCGAAGACGAGATATAATGATAGGGCACGTGCTCAGACTAGGGCTGCCAGTTCCCTGAAAACGGAAAGCGGGACACATTATTTTGTTTGTTATACGATATATTTAAGTGTGGGATGAAGCGATATACTTTTATGTAAATAGTAGTAATAAAATATATTTTATGAGATTCCATTATTTTCAAATAAAATTTTCGTACGATGAAACGTTTTAATTTTTTTCTTGGTGAGTGCACGGGGCCCCTAGTCTACAGACACAGTTGCCTACTCTGCCTATTGGTTAATTTGGCACTGCTACTAGACGCCGTCTAGTATCAAAACAGTCACGTTAATTATGCAAAACTGGTCGCCTGTGAGGTGCACACAAATTATGCTATTTTTATCTCTTATCTTTCCCATGCGAAAAGAAAGACCTGCGTGATTGATGTGACTGTTTTTATACATACTAGACGACGTCTAAGAAGACTTTCTAACGACAGCTTATTTGTGGTTGCGCATCAAGTGCAGTGTAAACAAAGAAATGCTATCAGAATGGCGTCTTCTCCCAACTGTATTATTGTAATGTACTGCCACCAGAGGTCTTACTGTTGCATTTTTTATTTCCAGCATGGAGGCAATAAAACCGCCGCCTCTGCTCCTCACCTATTATAGTTGCTCATAGATGGCGTAGGTGTAGACACACTCAAAGCTTAGTACGCCTCTGGAATCTGTGTACTAATATTTTCGTATGTGACCTTAGTGAAATAGGTAATTTCCTTTCAAATAATGTTTTCGTATAGATTTCTCAAGTTTTCCCACTTTCCGTAGAAGAATTTGTTCGTCTGGATGGTATACTCGGAGTGTCATGGGTATTCACTCCTAACAAACACTTTTAGCACCCACTTTTCCACCTTAACATGTGATTATTAACACCTTTCAAATTTTAAAAGATGGTCAGTGATTATGAATATCAACGTTAATCAATTGTAATCTTTATTACATTGTAGAACCATTTAGTTTACATTCGCACCATAGCATGGATTTAGTGCAGGCACAAGAACGAGATTGTAATAGATTTGGTAATAACTTTTTCTCATCGTTACTCTTAAATAATGATACTATGTCAACAGGCCCATTTTGTAAAGAAACGGAAGGAGATAGCACTTTCATGGATGATGGTACTTTGACGTCTTGCAAAGTTTGTAGTTTGTATAATTTTTTCTTTAAGGCGATATAAAACAAGATTTAAAACTTATCACGTGCGGAAATGTAGAGGAGGCTGATAATGACAATAGCCTGAACCATGATTTAGGCAGCTTAGAAGGTAGACACATTTATTCGAGAAATATTGGGGTAATCAATTAATTCGTAGATCACAGTGACAACGGGGAATCTACCGAGCAGTGTGCAAATGCAAACAGTCCCAATAAACACTGTAAAAAAAGAGTCAGTTTTAATGGCTCTCTCACTGAGGAAATTGATATAGATTTTCGCCAGTTGGGTTTTAACTGTTGGACTGGAGGTTGTATGCTGCCATAGTTATAAATGTTACAAGCTCATTATTGTTTTAGTGCCTAAATTAACCAAGGATGAAGTTTTGGCTGAATATCGTGCAATATGTAGTCAACGTCATGTAGATGTTGAAAACGAAATATTAACTCAACTGTCAGTAAGTATTCTCTTGATCAGTCACATGTCACTGATAAATTAGTATTTCATTACGAATATCACTACTGTATGAAAATAAGCAAACCTTCTAGCATCTCGATTAATTTCAGTCAATTACTTGGCACAGTTACGCAGCTTCGTTATATAATTTTATGTTACTTAGTGTTGTCATTATTATTTTCTTAGCTGTACTTCATATGGCCACATTCATCAAGGCAAGATTTCTTTTATGTATACGTTTATATTCGATAGTCAACTTCTTTAATTAATTAATCAGCTTGGGATCATCCTGACAATTGGGGACATATTCCAAAACCTCACTTAATTAAGCGCATATCTAATGAAACCACTCACAACGGGTTCGGATGCGATTTACTGCAACTCATTTAACTTGGTTCTGTTAATTGTACTCACTTGGAATGGGCGAGATGAAATTCCAAAATTCGGTAATCCATATTGTTAATTGAACTGTTATGGGATCAACCGGCGGGGTCGGCGATAGCAAGCTCATAAACACGTAGACTGCATCGCTTCGACTGGTTTTAAAACTTAAATCAACTAATAATGACTTAACGGAGTTGAAATTCTAAAATATTAATTCGCCCTTGTCTTCTAAAAGACAAGAGCTTTCGGATATAACAAAGATATTGAAATATCTTGATGGGAACGGTTGCAAGCGACTAGTTAATTACAGTTGGTGACCATATCTAGACTTGCAGTCGATGACGGTACGTTCATTAGATCAATAGACGGTGTAATATTGAAACTGTGTTTTTATAATTTTGTCAGCCACTAGGTAGCGGTACTATAAATTATGTATTTTGATTATCCCATCAGGATATTTTGTTTATAAATAAATGGATTGTCTGTTCTAAAAATAAAAACCCATCAATGCTATTAATACGCGGAGATATTTTTCAAAAATTAGATGATCGTCATATTATCCTCGCATGGGTTTTCTCCACAACGTTCATTTTCCAGGCTCTCTTTGCATTGATTTAACTTGATCATACTGTTCAGTTGAAAAGAAAATCATTTATACAACAGATATACAAAGTGTCTCAAGTAAAACTTGGACGGTGTAATAAATTATTAACGAAAAAATGTTCAAATAGGGTAACACCCTCTCCGAACCCTTTTTGTGTACTTAATAGTTGTTATTTATTTAATATTTGTATTTAAAGGATTACTTTGTTACCATTTAAACAGAATAGAGGTTAAAAATATTACACTATCATGTATTTATATGTGGTAATCAACATTTCTAATTAGTGTGATGTAATTAGCAATTAAATGCTTACACAAAAAGTGCATTAATATATCAAATGACACAAATAACTGTACAAGTATTAAGTAAATAGTGACATTTTTACAAATAACACATTGGAAGTCGTAGAGTATTTATTTAAAAATTCACTCAGGAAATCAAATGCTTTACATCTCAAGACCAAGCATTGCATGACACAATCTCATCAGTTTTGAGCTTTTTATTTAACCAAATGTGCCAATTTCAAATAAACTGGATGCTATGTAGTTCCGCCCTGTAATGAGTTCCAAACGAAGCTGCTTGTAATTAATACAGTATACTTTGGGAGACAACAAATTAATATTACACCAATTGCTTAAAGCATTAACGTTTGTTTGGAGTTGGTAAACAGTCATAGGGTGGTTCGGATGTCCTCCATTTTGAAGTGTGGAACTTCTAAGAAAGTATTAAGGTGCAGAGGCACAGGGTCTGCATTTCCCTCGGAAAGTGTAGGACCAGAAGGAAGGGATTTTAACTCCTTTCCTGCGCTTTGTAGGGATTTGGCCTCCCTCACACTCTCTGAAATGTCAGAGCCAAAAAGGAATTATCTATTTTCTATTGCACCTCGAGTTTTACATAAATAAAAGATGAACTCATATACAAAAAATTCTCCTCCTCCGGGTGAAGATGTGGAAACGAACTCGGATAACCTCGCTAATACAATACCTCGAGAAATGATAAACTGTCATGGAAATGTTCTATAGAAACCAAATGACGCAGAAAAGACGAGCTTCAAATCCATCACGGTTTGCAATTTTTTCTTTACAATTCCAATAGAAATACAATTTATTGGAAAATTGACCCCCTCCAACTTTAAAAAATTCTAACTTCCAAAGACTACCGTTACGAGAGGTAGAAGGAAACTTGTATAGGTAATATTAATTGCATAGGACTAAATTTTCCACAAAAAATCATGCAAACATTTATTATTCCTAAACGGTTTAAGATCGACATACAAAGTTTTTGGTGAGAAATTTCGTCCAATTTATCTTTTATACATATTTTCTAGAATTTTCTATTTTCAAAAACAATATTTTGCAATATATAATAAAATAAAAACCATCATCTATTTTTGCTTTTATTTTATGTCACAACTGCAAAGTTCTATTGGTTAATTGTATGGAATTTATTTAGGGTAGTTAGTGTTTATTGTCGTTTTTTTACATCGGCATATTGTAACTGTGTTTCTCATTTGCAGGTTATTCAAAATAACTGGGATTTCTCGGTAACGCTAAATTTATTGGACACAAGAATCACGCAGGAGAAATTGGAGATATACGAAAAGTTATTTCAGCTAGTTAATTTTAATAAGTTATTCATCAATGTTGACCTGTTAGAAAGTGAGGCTATAATAGAAATATTTCACATGATAGAATACTATAATTCCGTAAGGGAGCTTATTTTATACGGTGATTGCGTGCATGATCTTGATTTATGGGCTAGTGTTGCGGTAGCGGCTTCAAACAGTGATAATGACCTTACAAACATTTCAATTAACGAATTGAAGATAAGCGATGGCGGATTAATGTTAATGTTTGACAACATAAACGAGAATCCGAACATTGAAGTTCTTCGATTTAATGGATGCCAACTCAATTTTACTCCAACTTTTTCAATAGGTATCTTCTATGTTATCCACGTCTATACTGCTACAAATGATTATTCTTCTAGCAACGCCGTTGAAGAATAACCATTACTTACAAGAGTTACACTTGTGCAATGTTCAATTGTATTACAAAGAAACAACCATATTGGCACAATTTATTAGAGATAATCGCAGTTTGAAGGTGCTCAATCTCAGTAATAACAAAATTGGTGATCGTGGATTTAAAGTGTTGGTAAACGCTTTGGTTGAACAGGCACTTAGTGATAGTGGAATTGCGGCTTTCTTGGTTGTTAATAATCGATTAACAAAATCAATTTCAGCACCAGTACAAATGTTAATGGTAAGTGATTAGTATAAGAGCAATTACTTAAATAAGCACGTTTTCAGGAGCAATGCCCACTATTACAAGCGCTGAATGTTGGTTGTAATAACCTCACGGACGATTTCCTCATCGAAATAAAAGATGCTTTAGAAAAGTGTGAATCATTACAGGCTTTAGGTTTACAATCTGCTCTGCTAACACACGACGGCGTCATTCAATTAATGGAAGTGTGCAAGAAAAATCGAGTGCTACAGGTATTGATAATGCTCTTCTTTGGTCTTCTAAAACTTGTATACATTTTTAGCATCTTAACTTACGAGGAAATAGAGCACTGCAACATGATGCACTGCATACTTTAACCTTGTATTTACCACATACGAACTTACTTCGTGTAGATCTAGACGATGCAAATAGATTTTGCACGGTAAGTGTAGTATTCAGTTTTTCCAGGTTGCACTTATTTCCATTTCCATTTCCATGTTTTTAAAATATAGCGACATTAAAACAATTTTAATTTGGGACTGGTGAGATTGAAGAAGGATAAATTACACAAAAAGTTAAATGCATTCTGCATTCAAACTAAATTCGGTCAAAAGGAGATGAGTAATAGAAAAATACTAAACAAGTTTATCCTTCACCAATCTGATCAAAAATGCGATTGTTTCGATCAGTTATTGTGTACATTACCTTTTTCAGGATACCAACCAATATATTGAAATATTAAATAACATCAGGAAATTGCTACTCGTAAAAGTAATGAACGAGCCTCCCAGTGTAAGTAGATACAGTGCGTTTGGGCCCGAGTTATCCCTCTCTTGTGATATGGAATCTATTCCTCGTTCAACGTGGAAAATTCCAAGAAATAAGGGTAGATTTGAAATTGTTTCCGTACCTGATACCAGTTTTGCGACTGCAATACCGTCGATAAATCCGAATACTTCTTGCAGCGGGGATGTTATTGTTAGTAGATCGCCGCCATTTACATCGTCACAGAAAGGCAATTGGTCCTCTGCAAAAGCATGTGAAAATGTCGAATGCGTCGATCAACCTCAAACAAAGGGAGAAGGAGAAACCTTGGAGAATAATAATAACGGACCTACTGTGGAAAAGAGCTGTACAGATTCGCAGGTTGCTGTGGAAAAAGAGTCTACACATTCATCCGAGTTGATTCCTGTGGATGACATTGTTAAGGAAGATAAAAAATCCGACGAATTTGAGACGCCCTTTCGTATGACATGTGATAATCCTGTCATTTTTATTGGTCACAATGCGAAAGATCTGGTAACTATATCGAACAAAGAGCCCACTTTAGAGTTGAGTATTGACAGTACGGCGTTTGAATCGATTATCTCTAAAGAACTATTCAGTAGTAGCAAATGTTCTGTAGAAGTGAGTAATGAGTACTCTCAAGTGGATACATTTCCAGAAAACTCGTCTACAGAAAATTATACGGATGTGTCACGGATTTCGGATGACTTTTATTCTGGCTTCAATATAAGCAATAAATAAATGTAAACGATTTATTTCCTCAAAACTTGGTGGTATTCTATTAATCATAATTAAGTATCGTCTTATTTAAAATTGCAAATATTGTGATAATAAGTAGTTAATATCTACCAAAGAGAGTATAATTGAAATTATATTCGCATTAAATTGCCGCTGTTTAAAATTAGTACGAGGGTTACACTTTACTTACATGATGAACATATTTTTTTGGAATTTTGTTGACCTAGTATTAAATACATACTGTGAATATTAGATATAACTGAATTCAACTAGTTGAATTTGAATAAGGTGACTAATTATTGACTAATGTCATGCGCCGAACTATTATTATTATTATTGTTATTGTGCTTTGACCAACATTTTATTTGAAAGATTCCGTGGACCCTTGTACTAAAATGCATAATGAACTTACTTTCAATAATTAGCTTGGCTTACATTTTAAGATTCTGTTTTCGCATGCACCTCCTTAGTATGTTATTTTTAAAGTTATTTACGTTATAGTTTCACCTACTTAAGCCGTCATATGTACTGACAATATCGCCTACATGTACTAAGTGATTTTGGCAATAATTCCGTTGTGTATTTTGAATACTAGCGGGTATTATCATCTTTTTAAAAGTCCATGAATAGTTGAGGACACTCAAATTTCGTTTACCATTGCAGCTAATGGTGGCTTTACTTCACAAGCACTAATGTTACGTTTGTCTAAATCGTCCACGCCTTTCCGTGCACTGCGCATGCGAAAAAGTTTAAGTAGCATGCCAGTTGTATGTTAAACATGCAATAAAATGTCAACACAATCCAATATGAACAGAGAGAACATTTACACTCGCAGACTTTGAGGTAATGTTTCCGTATGAAATTCTAGATTGTCAGAAAGCGACAGTCTACAAATTTACTTTTCAATAAGATCGTCCGATTTTAGATTGCAACTGACACAAATACAAACATGCTTTGCAAGGGCTCTGAGCGAATTTACAAGTTGATATACCATTTAGCCATTTAAAACTTTGACATTTCTTTACCGTAACGTGCCATTTAACCATAACACATTTTGATTAGTGATTACTAAACAGAACTTCAGTTGAAATTCATCCAGCAACTTTGACTGACGTTTCTTTTGGATGCGCATTGTATGCAACGGCATGCACAATTTAGACAAACTTCTGATATTCAAGATCTGAGCCAGGTATATTTGAGTGTGACTCATTGATCTTTACACATATTACAAGGATGACGATTTGGAGCGTAAGTTTACTGTGCAATTAATATCTAAAACACGTGTCAATTCACCTATAACATAAATCCATGCGTCTTTACGAATGAATCATACACAACCATATGTGGCTCACAATATATTAATGTGTTCCGACTTTGCATTGTCTTAAAGCCACCATTATGCTTCGGTATGCAGGGCAGTGAGGTTGAGGTAGGAGACTCGAGACCTTAGCGTCTGTCCAATTACATACTATGTAGTTTTTGAAAATTGAATCAGGTTCACAAGTGCACTAAACATTGCAATTTGTACAAACCGATCGACCTGATTTAAGTTTTCCAAATGTTTGTTACAAATAATCCCATGCCCTTATCAGTATCATTCAATTGTTACCACATTTACTTCACTCCTTGTTATCTGTAATTATCATTTTGTACAGTTGTATATATTTATATAGAACATACATATTTGGTTGCACATATTTTTTTATGAATTAATATTAATTAAATCAAATGACAGTCAGATAAAAGTATTGTTTCTAATATATATATTGAGACATTTTAAAGTTTGTAAAAACAAGTTTTAATTTGTCAAAAATTTTGTTAAAGCTAGTGTACTTAATTATTAAAAATTGTATGTATTAAAATTTGTTTCTGTTTAGAAAAAATATGTAAAAATTTTTGAAATAAAATTTAGATATCCTTTTAAAGGTTTTCGAGAGTTTTGGTTGTGATGAAATCATATCTTCCATCGGGATTGTGAACATTAATGACTATAACAAACTGCCAATTCACTCAAGAAGCGACTATATAAAATATTAAAATAATATCATTTGAAATTAACTGCAAGGGAGCCGTCCAAAGAGGTTATCGCAACCCCAAGGTAATGGATATTCCCCTCGATCTGAGACAATTTAATTTTCGGGGCTCAAAAAAAAGCAGTTATTACCTTCCTTTTTTACCAAAAATCGACTGAACCAAAATTTCTCGGGAAAACACCTTTTCTTATTAATTTGGGCGCGTAGAATCCAAATCAATTCGCACTTTTTCGATCAGACTTCTCAATCAAAAGTTATAGACTAGAAACCAATTTCGAAAGAAAATTCAAAGGGTTGTAACTTTTGAACTAGTAGCCCAATCTTGGAACTGTTTGAAATTATGGATTCTACAGGCCACATTCTATAAGACAATTTTTTTTCCGGGTCGATCTGAGACAATTTTTCTTGAGGGGCTCAAAAAAGGCAGTGTACAACCTTCCTTTTTAACCAAAAATCGACTGCACCAAAATTTCTCGGGAAAACACTTTTTCTTATTAATTTTGGTGCGTAGAATCCAAAACAATTCGTACTTTTTCGATCAGACTTCTCAATCAAAAGTTATAGACTAGAAACCAATTTCGAAAGAAAATTCAAAGGGCTGTAACTTTTGAACTAGTAGCCCACTCTTGGAACTGTTTGAAATTATGGATTCTACAGGCCACATTCTATAAGAAAATTTTTTTTCCGGGTCGATCTGAGACAATTTTTTTTTCGGGGCTCAAAAAAAGGCAGTGTATAACCTTCCTTTTTTACCAAAAATCGACTGCACCAAAATTTCTCGGGAAAACACTTTTTCTTATTAATTTTGGTGCGTAGAATCCAAACAATTCGTACTTTTTCGATCAGACTTCTCAATCAAAAGTTATAGACTAGAAACCAATTTCGAAAGAAAATTCAAAGGGCTGTAACTTTTGAACTAGTAGCCCAATCTTGGACCTGTTTGAAATTATGGATTCTACAGGCCACATTCTATAAGAAAATTTTTTTCCGGGTCGATCTGAGACAATTTTTTTTTCGGGCCTCAAAAAAGGCAGTGTACAACCTTCCTTTTTTACCAAAAATCGACTGCACCAAAATTTCTCGGGAAAACACTTTTTCTTATTAATTCTGGTGCGTAGGTAGAATCCAAAACAATTCGTACTTTTTTCGATCAGACTTCTCAATCAAAAGTTATAGACTAGAAACCAATTTCGAAATAAAATTCAAAGGGCTGTAACTTTTGAATTAGTAGCCCAATCTTGGAACTGTTTGAAATTATGGATTCTACAGGCCACATTCTATAAGATCTGAGACAATTTTTTTTCGGGGCTCAAAAAAAGGCAGTGTATAACCAGGGGCGCACTGGCCCGGGGGGGGGGGCGGGGGGCGATTGCCACCTGGCCTGCTGTATTAGGTTTCTTGCACTAAATATAAATTATTAACACTTTCTCTAATATTGGGGTTGATGTTAGGTTGTTAAAAAATTCTGTTTTAATTGAAGTGTTTTACAATGAATTTATCATTTTTTGTCGTAGCATGAAAGTGCTGAAATACAATGATAGGCGACGCACCTCGTGTGGATTGTTTATTTTGTTACTTTTAATTATCAGCTGCAATTTAAAAAAAACTGTATGGTAATTTATTTTCGAGAAAGGAGGACTTTAAAATGTTTTTGTAGTGCACCTCACAGCTAACCCCCCCGTCGTGTATTATTCCCAGCATAAAACAATTTTACAAAGACCTTTTCCTCTGTAGTGTAATTATTATTCATGAATCATGTTAGTGTGTTTATTAGAGATGACATCAGTTAAATCAAAGAATTGGGTGACAAATGCGGTAGGTAAATCATAGCCAACCAATTTTTTACTACCTTTTTGGATTTGTTTACTTAACTTTTATATTTTTAAAAAAGGGCTTAGGCACGCTTTTTTGGTTACATCTAATGCCGATTTTAATTATCTATTCGAAGGTGTTTTTATTTTTTCTTTCGGTTAAAATGGGGAGCAGGAATTGCCGAAAATGTATTTTCCCATGTTATTTCCCTATGTCCCGCCGTCAACTTGCCACGCTGTATTTAGTTCGTTCTTTTTGAATTTGGTAGTTTATAGCTCTAGCACCAAAAACAATATCTTGATGATTAATGTGCGCAGGCGTGACAAAAACGGTAGTATTACAATTACGTATTACAATAAGTACTTAGATTCGTCAAGAATCTATGATTTGCTTTCATTTAGCATATTGAAGAACGATATGTACTCTTTTTTTCGTTAAAGGATCATGAACTGACACGTTGAATGGGGACTGGATGGATGGACCTATAACTTGACTACATTGAAAAGTCACTGTTTGACCAAGATGGTCCCAAAAATTCCGTAATAGTGAGCAAGTAAACGTACGTAATTCAACAGAAAAATTGATAAATACGTTAGACAATTGTTTTTTTCTTGTGGTAAACCCCCCTAAGACCAAATACAGCATTCAATCGCATCATTTTTACACTTGAATCGTTCGTATTTAACTGCACATTAAAATCTCCCGAAATTAATGTTATTAAAGTTATAGTACGTACCAAAATTAAGATCTTTGATTTCTTCTAGCTTGTTAGAAACAATTGAAGTCCCCGCAAATCAACATACTACATATACCTATAGATGTCAAGTTGTCACCTTACAGATTTTTGTTGATGGTCGTAGGTATATTCTGTCAGTAACTGTACGTGCATACAGTACATGAAATAATTGAAAGATTATTAAATAGCTGAGTATCAATTATTAAATTTCTATACGGATTTGCTGCAAACATGCAGACTACGCCAAGATATAAATACCTCTACATTAATTAGGACGAAATTTCACATCATCCAACATTAATTGTCTAATTTTTAGCGCATGATAAGTAAAAAATTTAAACGAAGTACTATTGACGATTTAATATTCATACGTAGGTAGCTATTGGTATGCGAGTACATGATACAGTTATAGGTAATGAAGGTTTAAAATTACAGTGGAGTGTATTAAGTACTCACATATCCACAGCAAAGTATTTAATTTAGGAAGATCAACTGCACTAAGTAACCCTATATGAAACGTTATTACAGTAAACGTATTAAATAGGAGGGCACGGATCGACAAGGTATCTATAAGTATTTTGTAATCTGATTAAACAACGAATTACAACTTTGTTTATATTAACCTATAAATAGGATGAATGTAACAAGGATTAAGAAGTGAGCTGACTATTTTTGGAAATTTACTATCAAGGAATTCCTTCATTCATAATCACATCCTTCTTCATCTGACTTCAACTGCAGATCTTGCCGCTTCCGGTGCTTTTTCTTTTCGCTAGCTTTTAACAGCAAAATCGTTTCGTAGGTATTATCCAATACAAGATGAAATTTCTCCAGTAGAAAATCTTAAAAAATGCGTGCAACATTTGGATAAAGTTAAGTTTTTAACCAACTGATACTTCGAAGAGGGCACTAGGCATAATGTTATCTATCTGCGCATAATTTGCACGAAAACAGAAACAAAGGCCCAAAGGACGAGTGCGAATTATGCCATGAAATTAGAAAAGTTCCCCTGGGGGTCACTCTATTTGTTCATTCGCCTTCTTAATTAATTCACAAAATATAATCATATTTTTTTTAAGTATGACATCGAGAGAAAGAATCGACAGTAGTTTGGGGCAGAAAAGATATTCTACAGTGCTCAAATTCAAAAAGAACTGCCGACCATTTGTCGTCTGCCTTTGTGTTTCGCCTCCCCTAACTTATTATCGGTGACTGGTTAAATGAAAGTTTAGATGTAGAACGTTAGAAGTGAGAAAAGTCGATTGGGGATAAATTATTAATTACACTAAAATGCTAGCTGGTGTATATTTAAAAGGGTAGATTCCGAATTATCTGCGTAACCGTATTTTCCTTCTACGCTATTCAAAAGCTACTATATATACTTCCATTAAACATATTCGCTAGACTAATCCAACGAATGGAACTGGACCGATAGCATCGTTCCTCCGTTTGTCAAAGATATCTGATAAAAACCGTCACAAGTTTGGTATAACATGTAAAAATAAATTAAATATATGCTAGTAAATAAAACTTCTACAAGTGCATGAATGCCTATAATGCGGAAAGAGTTCGCAAACATCAATAGTGATTTGACATTCGCTTGAGGAGGTTTGAATTCTCTTATACATGCGGGAGTGCAGCACTTAGACAGCGGAAACTTTGATCCGAACCGAACGGCATCGTTATCTTTGTATTTATAACTAGAGCATACTCGATATGGTAATACAGCACATCATTTCAAAACAGGCTGGGATTTCAGAAAATTAATTCGTATATGTAAATTTACCAGAGTGTCTTTGATTTGTGACTGTAAGAATCATTTACGCCATCCGTTCACAATTCAGGATAAACAAAAGCCAACTATATCGATCGAAATCTCTCTAATCTTTTAAATATCTTGTATACACGGAAGAATCCAATCCTGAATACGCAACTTGAAAATATTGTCATAGCGCGGTATGACATCCAATTATATCTACCACGTTGAGCAAAGGCTTTCGAGAGCTCTTATATTGAGTAAAGTGGATAGCCAAACCAAATAAATTTGCTCATTGTCCTGAAACTATTGCAGGGATATTAAGAAATTTTATTTGTTACTCGCTCAAATACATATTGTACTGTACTTATTAAAAATATGATCGAATATACAATGGAACTAGCATTATATTGGTAAATTAATGTACCCCATTTTCATTTGGAAATTAACACAAGCTCGTTAATGACTAATTACGGCTTTAGGTATGGAAAATCTATAACTACCTACATTTCAGACTAGTTTAAATCCCCTAATAATAATAAGTATTTAAGAAAATTAATACCACTCCCTCTGTGGGTACAGGGACTAGAATTGACCCACTCCGGTCCTGGAGATCATAGAACGCAATCAATGGGTAAGATAGACGGCGAGTCCAACCGTCTCCTTTATACATTCCAAACAACTGCTGAAGTCTAATGCCACTCTTGTATCGATCCTTATTAAAGGCAATTGGGTTATGGACTTTTGGTAAAACCCATCGATACAGCGAATATGTTCAGATTATCGTCACTGATGTAGATCGGGAGCGAAAGAGCCCATTTTTAGCTTCCTAGTTCGAGCTAGGGGGCTATTGCGATTACCGTTTTTTTGGATATGTTAAAATTTCATCAAATGTCGACGTTTTTATAACCAAATTTTAAAAAATGAATTGTTTTCTGTCTGTATGTACCTACGTACGTTGGCAATTTTCCGAGGTAACGGCTCGACGGGTTTTGTTCAAATTTTGGATATGTATATCTATTAAGCATACGGAAACGAAAAATAACGGGCCGGATTTTTGAAAAAGGTATTTTGGAGCGCCACAACGGTATCGAACTTTTTTTTCAAATAGCAACTTAACATTTTTATTAAGTTGTTCGAAAGACCTTCTCCTGTGTACAACCTATATAAATTGTGCCAGGTTTTATTACAACAAAATTGAGAAAAAGAATGTCAAATTTAAAAAACTAAAATATTTTTGTTGGCAAAACGGTTACTACGATTTCGATAACATTTTGCCAATGATGTAAGACATCAGCCAAAACGTTTTTTTAAAATATTTTTAGCGCCGTGATGCCAACTTTTTTTTCAATTATCAATTTTTATCAAACTATTCGAAAGATTCTCTTTTTCTATGTACAATCTACAAAAATTATGGTAGGTTTACAAAAAAATGTTAAAGTTAAAAAACAAACATTTTTTCGGCAAAACGGTTATTTTGATTTCGTTAAAATTTTGGCAGTGTACATTATGCATAAAGGGCCTAAAACTGTCAAAAACTTGATTTACAATACGTGAGTTTTTAGCGTCGTGACATCATACAACTGGTTTTTCACATTTTTAGCGCATTTTTGCAAATTTATTTAAAAAAGGTAGTTTTTAATTTCAATTTGGCTGGTTGGCAGTACATACGAGCCCGTAGAAGAACGCTTGTAAAAAGACGAGGAGTGTACATGTACATATCGGAGCCGTGTGGTTAACAACTGTAGGGACGGGGTTACAAGATGTGGGGTCGGTGAGATCTGGGTGCCATCCTCGAGCGTGTTATACTAACTTGGAGATTTTTCAGTTTTTCACAGTTTTTCTCCGATTGTTTTCAAATAGGTGTCGTCGGAAAGATCTTGTCAACTCCTGCGTGGCGGAATTTTGCTTTTTTTTTAGGGGCGAAATGAACCACCTTTTGCATGGCGCGTTACGAAGGGTAGTGGACTTTGGGCGCCCAAACATTTCTTAAAGCTCGAATCGCGGTTTCTCTTTCTCGGCGTGTCGCCACTCGCCAATAGAAGTTCGAGCTATGAGAAGTGCCCCAAAAATTGAGTACTATATTGTGAAGGGTTTTTAGCGAAATCCGCCAAAATGCGACTTGCGAGTGAACGGGACGTCGGAACTGTGTACCGACAAAGGGAATGTGTGACAACCCCCGATAATATCTTACTGATGGTGGAGTCAATACTGGCTAATAAAACACTGATCTCCCACACGAAAATGCGCTGAAGTCCCTTCGATCTCACTTTGATAACTTTTTTATTAACGAGCGAAGTTTTCGAGTGGTTACGCATTCAAATACGAGTAGGAATTACCGGCAGCAACGTTGCTTGACTGTAGACAATAAAAAAATTATTAGTAACAAACACAAACAAAAGTAAAAGAAAAGTGCAACAACGTGGGGCCCGAGACGAATTGGGATGTGGCCGAGAGTGGGTTATTTCTTTTGTGAGGTACGACTACCAATCCCGTAATCTTATATGTATCTGAATATCACCTAATTAAATTATATACTCACAGGGTGTCCCATTTATCTATTGTTGCGCAAACTAGCGGGGATATCAACAAATGATTTATATAACATATCCTTCATATGGAGGGTCCCATTTAATAAATGCCATGCACTCTTCTCAAAACCCGATTTTTGAACCAATCCAAAAAATCTTTTATCGTTCTGGTCTGGTCTTGGACTAGTAGTGGTACAGACGCCAAGTGCGGACAATAGAGTTCATTTCCGTTTTGGAAAATGAGCTAAAAACGAGTCAATACTATCGCAAATATAGATTCATTAAAATTTGAAATGTATTACGAAAAAAGGCATAGGTAGTTTAAATTGTAAAAAATTTATATACACACACCTTTAATTTATTCCAATGTATTTGTATAACAAAAATACAGCCGTCTAAGTGCTTGTAAATAGACAGATTTGAGATCACAAACGCATAAAATGTATTTTTTACCACGGAGGCATCTATATGACAAATTTTTCTCCCACAAACGTAACTAGACAGCTATATGTATAGTAGAAGGACTCGAAAGAGTGAACTTATAAAAAGTAAAACAAAAACACCAATAAAACCACAACAATATATTAAAGTATCGATCGTGTTTCAAAATTAGCGAAAGAGTGAACAATAAAATACAAATACCTAGCCCGGTATACTACAAGAGAAAGTGAAAGTAAAAGAAATGTTTCACTATATGGAGATCTTGTAAACCGCAAGACTATTACACAGAGACGCTTAAATATGGGCAAAGCTATGCAGAATTTTATGCTGACTAATTTTCCATTTGAAAGTTTTTTGTAGCTGTGCAAATAGCAAAGTTGTGGCCAAAAAACTGAAAAATGACATTTTCGAAAATGCGCTGATGTTCATTTATTTGTCAAAAAATAATTTTAACATATCTTTAGTGAATTTGCTCAGTTTTCTGATGGTGCTAAAATAAATTTTGTTGACCTGTCGGTTTCGAGTAAATCACATCCATTTTCTTATTTCTTATGGACGTGATATAGGATTTTTATGTCACCAATAGAGAAAAAGTTTCAAAATTTGGATTGTAATCTTGAATTGCTGCCTTGAAGCCTGCCTTGAAGTTTGCATTGTATTTCCTACGGCAATGATGAGAAAAAATCACTGAGGGTTTGTTAACATTAGTTTTTGATATCTGGGAAAATAAATGAATGACGTTTTTTGGTTTTTTGGCCGTAACTTCGCCATTTGTAACGTTAACAAGAAACTTTGAAAAGGAAAATTAATCAGCAGAAAATTCTGCACGACTTTGCGTATTTAAGTGACTTTGTTCTTTGATGGTGTACAAAATCCCCATATAGTGTAAGTGAAAAAAAACTCACCCAGTATATTGGATAAACAAAAAAATCATTAAGAATTGGTTTTAAAATCGTTGGAATAAATCTAGCGTTGCCGCACATAAACTTAAAACAGTCATATATATGATATGATTGAATTGATGGTATTTACCTGGTTAGCATAGGTAATAAACTAAACTTAACGTAAAAACAAAGGCTTCCTAATGGATATGAAGATCCTTTAAGGCAATCAGAGCCGTATTTGTATTTTAACGTTCAGTTCTTAATAATAATTATATATTTATTGCGTAAATGATCAAAACAAAGACGGAAAAGGCAAGAATTCGACGTGATCGATCTTCCATTCTGTCAAAGTACCTATATTAAGTATAATAATGGTACAGTTTAGCTAATAATATAACTTACATTATCGTTGTATTTAGTAAATAAATAAATAAATAAATAAATCATCAGTCTCTGGAGCGTGGCTCAATGCGCTTCCTTGTAAAAATCTGGGAACACTACTGAATGATAATGTTTTTCGAATAGCACTGGCTCTACGTCTAGGTTGCACAATTTGTGAATCCCACCACTGTATATGTGGCATGCTTGTTGACCGTCAAGGCACACATGGTCTATCTTGTCAGAAAAGTTAAAGTGCTGGAAGATTATCACGTCATCGCGAACTCAATTGCATTATTCAGAAAGCTCTTGCCTCAGCAAACATTCCTTCAACATTAGAACCCCTAGGTCTATCAAGAACAGACTGGAGCGTGGCTCAATGCGCTTCCTTGTAAAAATCTGGGAACACTACTGAATGATAATGTTTTTCGAATAGCACTGGCTCTACGTCTAGGTTGCACAATTTGTGAATCCCACCACTGTATGTGTGGCATGCTTGTTGACCGTCAAGGCACACATGGTCTATCTTGTCAGAAAAGTGCTGGAAGATTATCACGTCATCGCGAACTCAATTGCATTATTCAGAAAGCTCTTGCCTTAGCAAACATTCCTTCAACATTAGAACCCCTAGGACTATCAAGAACAGACGGAAAACGGGTAGATGGTATGACTCTGATCCCTTGGTCTCATGGTCTACACTTAATTTGGGATGCGACTTGTTCTGATACACTTGCCTCTTCTCACTTGTCACTTTCCTCGCATTCCACTGGAGAAGTTGCGAGACAAGCTGCTGCTAACAAGGTGAGGAAATATCAGGAAATTATCAATGCAGGTTACCAGTTTTTACCTTTCGCTGTTGAAACTCTTGGACCGTGGTGTACGGAAGCTATGCAATTTGTAAATACTTTAGGAAAGAAATTGAAAAATGCCACAGGAGAGCACCGTTCAAAATCATTTCTTATTCAAAAAATTAGTTTGGCCATTCAGCGCGGCAATGCCGCTAGTATTATGGGCACTTTCCCTTCTACAATATCTTTAAATGAAATTTTCTTCCTTTCTTAAATCTTGAAACCTTTTTTTTTTTTTTATTAAATACATGTAAGTTATAATATCTCGAAATTAATCGATATTAAACAAAACAAAAAAGAGAGACAAAAAAGATAATAAAATAATAAGACTTTAAGTGCAAGTTAAACTTTAATTTTTCCTAGCATTAAAGACTCGTTGACATTAGATTTGAAGTTGGGGTAACTTAAACTTATAAATTCAAAAATTAAATTAAGTGTATGGGGAGCCACATAGGCAAAGCATCCCTTATATTTAGAAGTCCTATGTTTAGGTAATGTGGTAGTTTAACTTTCTGATATTGATGCTGTGTAGATCGCTACGTTTTACTATACATTCAGTTAAATACCTTGGATATATACTTCGCTGATAATGACAGCCTGACTGTTGAAACGCGCTCAACATTTTAAGATACCTATACTCGTATTATTGTGGTTCATTGGTCTTTTTGGTTTAGGTACTTTTTATAAGTTCAACGGTCACGCGAGGCCCCCCGGAACCAAGGGCCCTTATCTCGAACTCCATTTGGTCCATAATTAGAGGTATCACTACTCATGTTCCTGATAGGTTATATAGCGCAAAATGATATTTTTATAGACCATTACATTCATATATACCTACTACAGTGTGATACACGATTTTTAAGACTTTAACATTGTTTAATTTGGGCTGTGAAAACGTTTTAAAACAATAAGATGACAAATCAATAATTTGAAAACTAAGTATATAAGCAATAATCTCTCTCTTAATGACTCTAAGCAATGTATCTGTAAATGATAAACTTTTAAATGATCCATCACATGCGACACTATCCAAATATGTGCGATTGAAATTTTTTAAGGACGTGATATTTAACACTTGAAAATAAGGTTAAATTGTTCAAATGTGACGTTTTGAGCATATTTGGGTTTCTTAATATTATCACTCGATATATCCGTATAGGTACGATATCTAGGTAAGTATACCAACATTATAATCGTATACTTAGGTACTTATATTTATACTATAATTGGGAACTCTTATTTTTCTTTATACATGCATGATAAGGATAACATTTGTAGGTATATGATGACAAAGGTCCTTCATAAATTGTAAAAGGGGTTTAGAACCAGAAACATCTTATACCAAATCCATTGGTATAGTTTGTCACATAAAAGGTGACACTCTAAAGAGCTTATAGCTTATAAACGAAGTCCACGATCTCTTACTTACATAATATATACGATCGCTATTACAGCTACTGAGCTACGACTACTACTGTACATATGTAACTGTAGGTCCACTATTGCGATTACCGGCACCTGGAACGAGAAGACACTCATAAAATTGATGAAAAAGTATTCGATATCGGTTTATAGCAGGGTTTATAGGTAGGTATTAATTTTAAATACTCCCTCGTTAATTTACGTGGATGAGAGAGAACAATAATGTGTGTATATATAAGAATGTATCGATCAATAGACAATGGCATTCGCTACGAGATAGGGGTTGCAACTAAGAGATTTAAATCTGACGATTATAAGTTGTGGTATTTCACAGTTTTCTATATGCATAAAAGTGTAAGATGGCATTTGTTCTTCCAGCTGCCTCGCTAACAGTTTGCATTATTCTGGCCTGAGATTTACTCCCCCTGCAGTGTATACACGTATTTACGTAATTATCAGCGATGAACGGGTAAGTGTAGGTATAACTAATCTGTCGTGAGTACCTATCCGAATTCCGTCCATAATAATGTATAGGTACACTGCCAATACAAGTAACAGTGCAGAATAGACAGTTGATGCTGTTGCAATTTCAATTGAGCAATGCAGATGTTGGATCTTAATATAAAGAGGCGTAGGGATAGGTAGCCCAGAATGTGTTTATACTTAAAGAAAACGGCAAGTATAGTAAATAGAAAATGCTGCAAATGGACAAAAGCTAAGCAGACTGATCGCATCAGGTGTAGATACAAGTAGAATCAACGAGGCAAGCGCACAGATTCAGCGCTGTCATAAACGAGCAGCTGCAGCCGATGGGCTCCCTAGGGACAAGGGCTCCTCCCTGTGCCTGCCTTTCCTAGAAAGAGGGACTATGACGCATCATCATTGGCCGCAAAATTTTGTTTTACAATGAGTACTTTCGCTTCCCTTCAGGATTGGCGCATCTAAAGTTAGAGCCATGGTGGTCTATGACATCCGAATTTTGCAGCTTTCTACGTAGACAATTATGGAAATGAATGCCTCTGCTTACCTTAAGCACAAATCGCCCTTTCTTGTAAGCTAAATGTGCAGCATATTCGCGATGGAGCGCATTTACGAATATTAACGGAACGTACAAATTCATTAAAAGGAAATTATATACCTGCGTATTTTGTCTAGTGATCGGAAATTATATGTACAAATTAAACGCTCGTTATAGTTTCAAAACAGTTCGTAGTTATTGCGGTAACGTGTGCAAATGCAGTGCTAAAACTATTGTTAAACTACACTCCGTTGGACTTATTTACAATCATCCCTACGTAATCAGGTCAGTGTTTAATATAATTTAGATGAGTAGAGAAAATATACCTACAAAAACATCTTTTGAATCGACAAAATTTAAAATGGCTTAAGTCATAAAGTGGTATCTTACGTAAATATGCCAAAACCGTTGAGTAATTTTACGTAGTTATTCAATGTTTATAAAAACCCAGCATGCAAGCGCACAATTGCATTCGGCCACTTTGTGAGAAACATTATAAGTAGTTGCCCATTCCCAGCCCGTGCGTCTTCCTAAAAGTAAAAATCATCGCGTCTGTAATCATTTGATGTGTCATGTGTTAATTCTGACATTTTCCAAAATGCTTCATGTTTCTGTCCGATAGCTCCTAGAGCCAAAAATGTTTACATCCGTTATGACTTCGGTGTACAGTTCTCGCGTTTATAGTTCCAATCACTAAAAAGGATTTTTCTTTATTTATACTTTCGTGAGCACGCTAACTTCTATGCCATGCTAATCCGTCCAGCATTCCTTTGCAACCGTACTGACGTGTGTTATTATGCAATATGAAAGGAAATTTAAACCAATTTTTCATTAAATTAAATGAGTCATCTTGGATGTACGTTGTCTTTTCATGTTTTACTCGGAACACCCACGTTTTTGATTTTGGAAGAGATTTTCTTTGTAGGAGTATAGGTATGATTGTTTTCAGTTATGATGTGATGCTAGTGTACGTGAAGAATTCTAATTTCTGTCAAGATTTCCAATAGCAGTTGTTTAATGTTTAAACCTGATAATGCGATTGATTTTCAAATGCATGGAAGCAGGAAGTATTCCCTTGCAGACCCTTTAATTCAAACATCCGTATATATTATATATAGCACTTTCTTGTAAACATCAATCTGGAACAGTAACAATGAATACATACGGCAAATGAGGAATTTTTATTATTTTTTCTACCATTTCGTGTTGTTAAATAATCGATCAATCTATAAAAACTATTGCGTAACACCTTTTGTGACATGACTGCTATGCTGATAGCAGAGGAGAATATGACAATATCTATTTCTGAGTTGAGCTCCTATTGGCTTGCATAAACTGATCAGAAAACTTTGTAATCTGAGTCTACATCAGTACCTATACTCGGAGGCTGGTATAATAAATTAGGTACTGTACTTACCATTATTTTGTCAATAAATAAGGTATCGTTCTTAGTATGACAATGCTTTTTTTAATTGTAAACGTTTTTTATTTTGAAGTAGGTAGTCCATCGACTAATAACTCTCTCCACTTTAGGAAACAGTGTTATGTTAAATGATCATTGTGTTGTAGGTATTTTTCCATCTCTAGAACTAGAACTACCTTTTTTTATTCCAGGAACTTTTCTAAAAGTGACAATATTTTTCTTCACATCGAATCGATTAAATAAGCATAAAGTGAACAAATATCTATTTAAACTTATTTACTTATTTTATAAGTGTATAGGTATGGATTTATTCATCTGTTATTTAACTGCACCCACATACATATATTATTGGTTGATTATTTAAACAGATTGATCTATTTTTTTAAGTAACATCAAGAATCAAAATTCAAGGTTTTAGAAAACACAGTATCATTCTGAAGCGAGTGTTCCTGTTTTGCCCAAATTTTCACAGGCAGGTCATATAAAATTTAAAAAATAGTATGACATTCATCGCTCTATCATCCGATTGGGGCTTGTTACATAATTTTTCCACCACTTCTCATCTTTCCGAACAAATCTGGACGTTTATGTTTCTCAAAGCTGAGATGTGGTGGAATGATTTTGAACATTTCTGTAAAGTTGGATCATTTGCTTCAGAATTAGGTACGCTTACTTTTTGATGTTCTGATGTAGGTCAAATATTTTTAGTTCCTTGATCGATTCTGATTAAGGGATCTGCAAGCAACCCTTAGATTGCCAATTACAAGTAAAATCCCACCCAGTTATGGAAATTCGTAATTTTTAAGAAAATTCGCTCCTACCTACTTAGCAGTATTCAATTGCGGGGGTTGTAAATTTTGTTGTGAGTCAAATATTTTTATTTCCTTGATCGATTCTGAACAAAGGATCTACAAGCAATCCTTAAATTGCTAATTACAAGTAAAATCTCATCCCGTTTTAGAAATTCGTAACTTTCATTAAAATTCGCTCTTACGTACCTACTTAGCAGTAGGTATTCAATTACGGGGGTTGTAAATTTTGTTGTGGGTCAAATATTTTTATTTCCTTGATCGATTCTGATTAAATGATGTACAAGCAACCCTTCAATTGCCAATTACAAGAGAAATCCCATCCCGTTTTAGAAATTCGTAATTTTTTTAAAATTCGCTCTTACCTACTTATATATATAGCAGTATTCAATTGTGGGGGTTGTAAATCTTGTTGTGGGTTAAATATTTTTATCTCCTTGATCGATTCTGATTAAATGATGTACAAGCAACCCTTCAATTGCCAATTACAAGTAAATTCCCATCCCGCTTTGGAAATTCGTAATTTTGATTAAAATTCTGTCTTACCTACTTATAGCAGTATTCAATTGCGGGGGTTGTAAATTTTGTTGTGGGTCAAATATTTTTATTTCCTTGATCGATTCTGATTAAATGATGTACAAGCAACCCTTCAATTGCTAATTACAAGTAAAATCCCATCCCGCTTTGGAAATTCGTAATTTTCATTAAAATTCGCTCTTACCTACCTACTTAGCAGTAGGTATTCAATTGCGGGGGTTGTAAATTTTGTTGTGGGTCAAATATTTTTATTTCCTTGATCGATTCTGATTAAAGGATGTACAAGCAACCCTTAAATTGCCAATTACAAGAGATATCCCATCCCGTTTTAGAAATTCGTAATTTTGTTTAAATTCGCTCTTACCTACTTATATATAGCAGTATTCAATTGTGGGGGTTGTAAATTTTGTTGTGGGTTAAATATTTTTATTTCCTTGATCGATTCTGATTAAATGATGTACAAGCAACCCTTCAATTGCCAATTACAAGTAAATTCCCATCCCGCTTTGGAAATTCGTAATTTTGATTAAAATTCGGTCTTACCTACTTATAGCAGTATTCAATTGCGGGGATTGTAAATTTTGTTGTGGGTCAAATATTTTTATTTCCTTGATCGATTCTGATTAAAGGATGTACAAGCAACCCTTAAATTGCCAATTACAAGAGAAATCCCATCCCGTTTTAGAAATTCGTAATTTTTTTAAAATTCGCTCTTACCTACTTATATACATATAGCAGTATTCAATTGGGGGGGTTGTAAATTTTGTTGTGGGTCAAATATTTTTATTTCCTTGATCGATTCTGATTAAATGATGTACAAGCAACCCTTCAATTGCCAATTACAAGTAAATTCCCATCCCGCTTTGGAAATTCGTAATTTTGATTAAAATTCTGTCTTACCTACTTATAGCAGTATTCAATTGCGGGGGTTGTAAATTTTGTTGTGGGTCAAATATTTTTATTTCCTTGATCGATTCTGATTAAATGATGTACAAGCAACCCTTCAATTGCCAATTACAAGTAAAATCCCATCCCGCTTTGGAAATTCGTAATTTTCATTAAAATTCGCTCTTACCTACCTACTTAGCAGTAGGTATTCAATTGCGGGGGTTGTAAATTTTGTTGTGGGTCAAATATTTTTATTTCCTTGATCGATTCTGATTAAAGGATGTACAAGCAACCCTTAAATTGCCAATTACAAGAGATATCCCATCCCGTTTTAGAAATTCGTAATTTTGTTTAAATTCGCTCTTACCTACTTATATATAGCAGTATTCAATTGTGGGGGTTGTAAATTTTGTTGTGGGTTAAATATTTTTATTTCCTTGATCGATTCTGATTAAATGATGTACAAGCAACCCTTCAATTGCCAATTACAAGTAAATTCCCATCCCGCTTTGGAAATTCGTAATTTTGATTAAAATTCGGTCTTACCTACTTATAGCAGTATTCAATTGCGGGGGTTGTAAATTTTGTTGTGGGTCAAATATTTTTATTTCCTTGATCGATTCTGATTAAAGGATGTACAAGCAACCCTTAAATTGCCAATTACAAGAGAAATCCCATCCCGTTTTAGAAATTCGGAATTTTTTTAAAATTCGCTCTTACCTACTTATATATAGCAGTATTCAATTGTGGGGGTTGTAAATTTTGTTGTGGGTCAAATATTTTTATTTCCTTGATCGATTCTGATTAAATGATGTACAAGCAACCCTTCAATTGCCAATTACAAGTAAATTCCCATCCCGCTTTGGAAATTCGTAATTTTGATTAAAATTCTGTCTTACCTACTTATAGCAGTATTCAATTGCGGGGGTTGTAAATTTTGTTGTGGGTCAAATATTTTTATTTCCTTGATCGATTCTGATTAAATGATGTACAAGCAACCCTTCAATTGCTAATTACAAGTAAAATCCCATCCCGCTTTGGAAATTCGTAATTTTCATTAAAATTCGCTCTTACCTACTTAGCAGTATTCAATTGCGGAGGTTGTAAATTTTGTTGTGGATCAAATATTTTTATTTCCTTGATCGATTCTGATTAAAGGATGTACAAGCAACCCTTAAATTGCCAATTAAAGAGAAATCCCATCCCGTTTTAGAAATTCGTAATTTTTTAAAAAATTCGCTCTTACCTACTTAGCAGTATTCAATTGAGGGGGTTGTAAATTTTGTTGTGGATCAAATATTTTTATTTCCTTGATCGATTCTGATTAAATGATGTACAAGCAACCCTTCAATTGCCAATTACAAGTAAAATCCCACCCCGCTTTGGAAATTCGTAATTTTCATTAAAATTCGCTCTTACCTACTTAGCAGTACCTATTCAATTGCGGAGGTTGTAAATTTTGTTGTGGATCAAATATTTTTATTTCCTTGATCGATTCTGATTAAAGGATGTACAAGCAACCCTTAAATTGCCAATTACAAGAGAAATCCCATCCCGTTTTAGAAATTCGTAATTTTTTAAAAAATTCGCTCTTACCTACTTAGCAGTATTCAATTGAGGGGGTTGTAAATTTTGTTGTGGGTCAAATATTTTTATCTCCTTGATCAATTCTGATTAAATGATGTACAAGCAACCCTTAAATTGTCAATTACAAGTAAAATCCCACCCCGTTTTGGAAATTCGTAATTTATATGAAAATTCGCTCCTACCTACTTAGCGGTATTTAATTGCGGGGGTTGTAAATTTTGTTGTGGGCCAAATATTTATATTTCCTTGATCGATTATGTTTAATGGATTTACAACTCTCTACCCTTATCTTTGAGAAAATCTAAAAACAAGAACCATATGAGAGGTTTCTTGTTATTGTAAAAAGTGGAACGGTGATAAACCGGGAAGATTATGTATTTAATAGTTAGTAACACAAATTGTGAGTGAAAATGAGTGATTCTTGCAAGACAAGACAAGAAGCGACCTCTTCTTGTCTTGTTTCTTGCAACTTCTTGTCTTGCCTTGTGGTGTGTGACTGTTTGGCATAGGAACTTGCTCATATGATAGTAATGTAGGCCAAGCAACCTCTTTGTCATGAATTTGGCGAATCATTTTGTTATTTAATGTAATACTTTCCAAACATTTTGCAAAACTTGACGATAAAAGTTAAAAAGTCTAAAAAAATGTTCTATTTGGTTGAAATATGCTAAAAATTTGATTAATGGGAAAATTACGATTGCATTTTAAATTCAAATCCATAAAATTTGTGAGTTAGATTGTGCAGCAGTTAAGGTGTCAACCTTTACCTTTAGTTTTGCAAAATATTATGCTAACGGAACCGCTGACGCCGCACTTTGAAATATAAACCAAAACAGGATCCACATCCGCCCGAACATCTTAATATTTTTTTCCCGAAATCATCATGAAACCTTCATTTTCATGCCTACTGTATGTCAGGCAATTTTAGTTTCCATAACAGTGTGGCAGTAACACGCCTATTCTTACCAACTGTCACATTGGTAATGTCTAATGACTCTTGTCATCACTGATAGGTACATAGATATTAATGAAAAGTTCTATATCAAATTGAAATTTTATAATAAAAAGTCGATTTCGGGAAATGTAATGCGAAACTCGTCAGTAATGTGATACTTTTTGACTAGAAAATTAAAGTACTCGGCCGTAAGGGGCATCCTCAATATTTTCTTGCCCGTAATGGTGAATTTTCCTGACTTTTATGTAAATCACTATTAACGCGATGATTATCAAGCTAGCTATTTTCAACCGAACCAAATATTTTCCAAATCTATCGCTAAGACCCTGCAAAAAGTGCAAGTAATGTAAATTTCTTGTTTTGCAGTGTTTGCAGTTTCTTGTCTCGTCTTGCAACTTGTCTTGCAAATGTGCTTCTTGTCTAGTATGGTTTTATCATTGAATTTAGTTATAAATTCAATGGTTTTATGTACCCTTTTGCATTATGTAAAAATTTTCCGAAATTCATTGTTCAAGTTCTCATCTCGTCGTAATCGTTCAAGTGTGCAGGCCGCGTTGCTTATTAAATGTTGCGGTGCGTACATTTTTTATGCCATGTGTTTTACATCCTCCTCCAATTAGAGGCTATAACGAAATCTTAGTCTTTGGACCAAGAATCAAAGATTTCTAAATTCGCGGAGCTCAATTTTTTTAACTGCCGTTTAGCAGGTGCGCCAAATTTTGTAAAATCGTCGTATTTGCCTATACTACATTCTGAAAGGCCTGTTTGTGCAACTAGTGTCCTATTTTTTTCTAAAACAACCTATAACGCACTACTATTTCCACATCTGAACCAAAAGATCAGAAAGCTTGTTTCAATTTTAGCATTTTACTAATGGTCGCAACTTGGTAATGTTATTTTCTAAAGGCATTAATGCTGACATTTTTTAAAGTTTATAAAACAAAATTGAATTGACCCTTTTTCATTGTTCAGCTCCTGTAGCAACTAAGCTGACTTAAACTGGACTGGCGTAATTTACCCAAAAATGATTCGACTCTAAAATATTTCCAAAACGCGTTTAATATATTCAAAGTTTAACTGAATGAATTTGGAATGCAATTTTTAATTTGATCGAGCAAAAGATTTTATATACTTAGTCAAAAACAAAGTTTGAGTTTTTTTTTAAATTTTTGAAATAACGGACTAAACTACAAGCACCTCATATATATCTTAAAATACTTTTTTGTTCTATCACAAACGACAATTCATTCCCCACATGCTAACCATACAAAAGAAAAACCAATCGAAATTGCTTCCTTTATAACCTTTAAAGTGCTTTCTGAGTGCTTTCATTACAGTACAACAAAAACATGTTATGAGCTGTTGTTTTTACCCTATACATATACAGACCAAAAGCGGCCACTTATTTGTATTATATAGATCGACAAATATTTATGCAAATAATCAACGTTCCTTATACTTATACCGTCTACGTTTGGTGCAGCGTACAAAAACTATGTATGCATTGTACTAATAAATACTTCAATGAAAATTCAATGCCCACCCTTCTCCCTTCTTTCCGTATTACTTACTCTTTACGCGGTAAGTGATCTCTCGCAAATGCTAAGCTTGTGGATAAAAACGACATTAAAAAAGTCTAAACATCCATAAACGCATACTAGGGGATCATGAAAGAATATCTTGTTACTTAAATTGGTAAAACAAGCACGAGTTACAACAGCGATAATTGGGATGATTTTGTTATGTAACTGTGACACACATACGTTGTTAATGTGACATGTGAATGGGGTTGATCTAAATATGATACTTTATTTTGTTTGCATACCGTATAAAACACGTGAGCATTGCACGGCATGTAAACTCCCTAATTTTGTAAGTCAAAGGGCAACAATTATTTCCGCTTTGTACCCTTGCGTATAATTGAATGACTAAACCGTTCACTTAGTTGTAAAGTTTTTCCGTGAAATGTGAGGTTTATTCCGATTTTACGAATACATCAGTTAGGCGATTTCTCGTTGATATCTATACATCAATTTTATTTATACGCACGGGACCATATACATTTTGATTCTAATTTTGAAGTCTGCATATGTAGGTATGCAGGTAATAATACCTGCAAACCTGATTGAAATGTTTTGTTAATGAATGATGCAGACAATGAAATTTGCCACACAAGAGCAGGATGATGACCTGTGCCTGTATCTTAACAAATTAACATTATGTTAATCGATGTACTCACATATGTATCAAGTATGGGATTTACACTTGTGTATAATTCATATGAATACGGGTTCATTTCTTTATACAGTTACTTTTGTCTTCTAATTGAGCTTCTAGCCTTTTTTGCTTCTTTTTCCATTCTTTCAAGCTTTGGTAATTCAGGTAGTGTTTGAAACGATTTCTGTTTTTCCATTAGGGCCTCTGATAGAGTTCCTTAATTCCATATAGGTATAGAAAGAAACGGTGATGTGGAAGTTGTATCTCACGCTCATCACATTTTCACAACCGAATCCAACCGCGCTAGGAAAATTTGTATAACTCGCTATTTCCAACCAAATTCGTGAGAAAGCCAGAAAAATTGGAATTTATTCAGAACAAAACATTTCAAATTTGCAGTCAATGCTAATCTCGAATGTCTCTTTTTAGAGAACTTCTGAAATGTCACACGGATATATATAATTTGTACTGGTTCCTTACGTTGCTTTTATGTTTTTCTCTAATATCTCACTTTGTCTTGAAGTCGTTCATGGTAAATCTTGTTTTTCTCTTGCATTGGTACAAGTGAATATAGAATGTTTACATTTGAGAGGCCCTTTTTTATGATGATTTTAACACCGTAGTTATTATTGGAATATTAATGGTGAAGCACTTACTATTGTACTAATGGAGTATGCAATAAATGAAGTAATTTAAATTAACCAATAAATTCCGGTTTGTAACAATTTGTTCAACTAGATGCACGTGTAATTTAAACGTAAAATACTTTCCCATAATGAACTTGCCTAATAAAGTGAATAATGCGACACGCAATGTGTTGTGGTTACCTATGTTTAAAACAGGCAATAAAATTATCTGCGGGGGTGCGAATTCGAGTATGAGGTTAGGTGAGAATGCCGAGGGCAGTTGAAGTTAACTGTTTGGTTTACAAGGGATTACCAACTCAACCATATATCGTGCAATGTCTTTAGGGATGTTATCAGCATTCAAACTGAACACTCATCGCAATGATTTACCAAAATGATAGCTAGACATGAACTACTCGTTTCGGTCGATAATAACTTCAAATTAAACTGCAAGCTTCTGAACTCTATATTATTAACTTCTAGGACTGTCAAACTTCTTATGGAAGTAGCTTGAAATGACAAATGCCTCTACGAAATTGGCAAATGATGAATAAATCGCGTTAATTTGGACTGTGTTGCGCTACCCCAAAGATCGACCGTGAATATAGCGTGCTTATGGCCAGCCAGGTGAACATTGTTGTCAAGCCTTCTATCTAAAAGATAAATGCTTGGAAGCGATGGCCACCTCACGATAGACTGACAGACATGAATATATTATCTAAGTTTAATAGTGACCCTTGCGTGTGTATTACCCTTAGATATTCACTTCTTCGTATACGCAATCAAATCTAAGCTGCTTGAACATAAAATACTTAATTTAATGGTAAACATCTCTCGAATTTTCTCTATTGTTAATCTACCTCCGCCTCCGCCAGAAAGATTATATATTGTTTAAACACGAGATATACGATTCGGAACTCCTTCAAGCACGATAAAGTATAGGGATCGTGATCAGTCAACGTATTTTGCTTAATACTCGCAAATGTGAACCCTCGAAACTGAACTTGCTCCGAGCCGCCTCCCAGGCGCGGCTCTAATTATCTTACTCAAATATTTACCCTGCATTTACCTTTTAACTATTTCAATCGATTTGATGAATGTAAGAGCTTCCTACCAAATATTATATTTAATACCTACGTTACAGCATATAACGTCATTTTATTAATTGATGGGCACTTCCAATTGAAAATTGCATTTTCCATCAAATTGGTTCCCGCTCTGTCATTTTGTAGACAAAGAACTTTTGCAAGAGATGAAGACGCATTTTTGCTTGCAGTAACAGATCCGTCGCAAGCACGCACATGTATAAAAATTAATTCGTATATATTTTTCGCAACTACTTTACTTTACTTCTTGAATGCCTTACATCTTTAGCGGTTGAATATATGGAGAAAATTTAGTTTATGGCATCCACACAACGTTCAATTTTGATTTACTGATGTGGTGACCAAATAAAAATATCAGCTCACCGTATCTCAGAAAGTAATAGGTAAAGAGCTTTGAGATCAAATTTTGTATAAAGGCAGTGCTATAGAGAGGGATGAGAGGTATGTGCATCTTACACAGGAGTTGCTCCTGCAGGTTCTAAGAAAGCAAATTTTCTGCTGCATCCCAAATAACGAATAGATTATGGGTGATCCCTCGGGCAAGGTGTCTAAACTGTAAAACAAAGTCTTTTTATTTATGTATATTTCGAGTGCGATCATAAATACTTTTACCTATATTATTACTGTTTCTCAGGAGCAAAGGAAGATTGTAAAACTACCTCAATCCAATATATAGAATTACGCAGTTCGCTGCACATGAATTCAATCGTTTTCAATTTATCTAACTTGCAAATAAACGCTCTTCTTGCGTTCAGAAAAGGTACACGCTATAAATATATTCATATATATCTTTTTTAGGAGGGAGGGACTAGTGAGCCCAATATACAAATTTGAGAATGCATAGTCTGCCATGCACAAAATTGAAAATTTTCGTTTTAGCTATTTCATGCCAACATTGTGTTAATATTGCAACAAAGGCTTACCTATGAATCGGAAAATATTTTTTTTGGATTTTCATTTCATCGGTAAAGCACTTTATTTTCTATCAAATTTTTGTAAAATTTCTTAATGAGTTAGGTATAATGCGACGTTCTGGGTGATTTAACGAATATTGCATTGCGATTCAAAATAATAGGATACATTGTTAATACGGGAATTTTTAAAAGAGCCTCTTGAGTTTTTTCTAATAATTAAAGATTACTTTAGTTTGAGCGTTCTTGAACTGTTGGTATTATATCATGGAGTTATAAATTCGAGAACCTCGAGTTTCTCCAGGGATACTAAATCTACCCAAATGTTTTCAATTATTTGAGCTCTCAGCACCCTAAGTAAGCACTGCGAGCATAACAAACATATACCACTAAAATTTAAAAAGCCCTATTGAGGAGGTGTGTTCATCATTTATATAAGGGTGCCAATCAGATTGCATAATACCTACATAGAAAAAAATTGCTGTGGTTAGGACAGATTACGCGCTTTCTTTTATATCTAAGAATATGTGTGTCAAATTTGGTTCCAATTGGTTCAACCGTTTAGTCTGAAATGAGAGTGTATATACAGACTCCTGATGCGTGACAGAATTTTGTTTTTCCCGTAGGGGCGAAATTAATCACCATCAGTTACAAGGCGCGCGTCTTCGAGAGGTAGTCGATTTCAGGCGCCCAAAAGTGGCCTTCCGCTGCGAATTTTGTCATACGGTTTAAAGTTTCTTAAAACTCGAATCGCGGTGTTTCTCTCTCGCTCTCTTGTCGCCAATAGAAGTTCGGGCTATGAGAAGTGCCCCAAAAATGGAGTGCTGTGGAGGGTTTTAGCGAAATTCACAAAAATGAAGCCTTTGTATGATTGTTGGGGCGTCAGAACAGAAGTGGGTACTGACTGATAGCTCCCAAAAGATCTGACTGATTGTAAAGTAAAACTTCAACGCGAAATGCGGGTGAACGGAACCTTGGAAGTTGGTACCGACAAAGGACATGTGGTAGCCTCCGAGAAGATCTGATGTGCCACACAAATATGCGCATTGATCTCACACGAGGATTTTAATAATTTTTTAGTACATAAGTGTATGTATATACGTTGGCATTTGATAGTGCATAGGAATCCTGTTTCCCCGATCAAAAGATCTGGCTAAATGATTCGATACAAAACTTCAGTCCGAAAAATTCGTAATAGTGCGTATAATGGGCTAAAATTAATTTTTCGAAATCGGCACATGATGAATGTGAAACCAAAGCTTTAGATGCTATCAAGCTTCCATCACGGAACTTCCTAGAATCCGAAAACTACAAAAGGCTTGTTTACGTTCAATTTTTGGCATTAACGATCTTATTGAGACAGATCATCTATTGACTCTAAATAGGATTCTTCGTTGGACCAACAGGTAATTTGATATACCAAGCTTCGAGGCTATAGGACCTGCCATTCCAGAGTTATTGTACGGACGGACAGATAGACAGACGAACAAAGGTACGATTTCAGGCAGAATCTGCCGAGTCCTTAATAATTGGTGATCGTTGTAACTACTTCTGAATATAAATTGGGATCCATCTTGTGAACTATTTATTAAATTTGGAAGTACTTCTGAATAATCGTAGGAGAAAATTAACAAAGAGCAAGTCGAACGCCTAGGCAAGATATATCTTTATTAATCCGAATATCTCATGAAACGAGTGGCCTGGGCCGAAATCTTCCCCTTCTCTCGTATGCCACTTAATACAATTAACATATTTCAAAAATGGAATGCAGGAGAATGGTAACTTTTGTATCAGCTGATACCTATACTTTATTTATTGAAATTATAGTCTGACGGTTTGAAAATAAGCGATATTCACTGCTTCGCGCTATGCTTTATATTTTTGACGGCTTTTTTGGGTATACAAGTTTGTCTTCCATAATTTCTTTTTGTATTTAATTTCATTCCATCAAACGCAACTTTTCGGAGTATGATCTCTGTACCTAACAATAAAATAGAATTTATTTAGTAAGCTTGAATATACGTTATCCGGCGTAAGCCGTTTAATTAGAGATCTACAAGCAGAAAATCCGACGAGCTTTGTTTAACGATCAGCATAATTATTATGTAGAGCGTGACGTGATTTTGACATATGCTAGTAAATTGAACAAAACCACAGGGGAACGAAGTCCTGCGGCATTACAAATAATTGTCCCTCTTTAAAATTGCAGATCCTACTCTGCTAGGGCAATGTCAATACGCCAAACCATTGTTATTCCGATATTTCCATTATTGTGCCGTGAAAAAGAATAGCATACATTTATTTTTTCCCTTATAAAAAAGGTTGCCTCCTTGGATATTAAAATACACACCTATAATGTGCACCGGTTTAATTACTCGTACATTATCTACTGTGCTTCTACTTCTTGAGGGGTAAAATTATGTGAATTTCTGTATTTGATTGAGATCTTTTAAATTGTGCACTCTTCTGTTCTTTCGTCCCTTCGTTGCATGTTGATTATAACTACGATTTTATTAGTAATGAGGATTATATACCACCTAATATTTTATATTTATTAAAATTGGACGCATTTTTTTCAGTTTGTGGTTTGTTGCCTAAGGCCCGTAGGTATACCTTTTTTTTTAATCAGATCTACTCGTACATATCGCCATTCTGTTTTCACTTTCTTTATACTATACAATCAAAATATCAAATCGCTTACTTGGTGATGATGAATGGAAAGTTCTATTTGCCGTAATCCCCATCGTTATTGTAATCTTTTTTGGGATTTTTAGTTGCAGTGATTGTAATAGTGAAAAAATACTAATGGAGCGGATTGTAGTGATCCTAAATTGACTATATACATCCTTAAAACATACAAATCTGCATTCGATCCGTTACAGTTCGCATTGTTAAGTATCAACTTTTTGTACCCTTCGGAACAGAATTGATTGAACTAAAATGAGCTGTAACTTGGCGTAATTAGGACGCATCTTTAGGCTTCTGCAACTTAGGTTTGAAATGGCTACATAGGCTTTGAGTAAATCATGTCGAAATTGTGCATGGTGCACGGTTTCGAAAGAAAGCAGAGGTTTTGACCAAGAGATATCAAAATTTTTATTTATGGATCAATGTTTGTGGGCCAACACTGCAGATTAGATTGTTCCACGCGTTTTCAGTGAGCGCCCAACACTCAAGCGCCTTATTGTAACCGCAAAAGCGATGAACTAACGCCACCTTTAAATGAGGTGCAAAGACGTATGTAGGAAACCGAAGAACTAATCACACAAAACAAATATTGTGATTTTGTGTGTTTTCTCAAAATGTTAACGAAACTGGCACTGAAGAAACCAACGAATCACATACACTGCCAAATACTTCCACCAGCAAACCTAAAATTCCGCCAATAGGTATATCTGCATAATGCAATAAATCACCTAGACACAAGACTAAGCTGGAGCTACCAGCTACCATATAAATCATAAACTATTGTGGACCAACGACAGGTTACGATATAAACCGCAAATCACCACTATGCTATCCTAATGTACAAAACCCTACTACGCCCACTAGTTTTATACGCTTGCTCGGTCCGGAGTGATACATCCAAAATTAACATTAACAAACTAAAGAAAGTGTTGCGCATTGCATTATGAACTAGGAGTATCATATGTGCAAGACTTCATTCGGAAAAGTGCTAAAAAGTTCCTCCAAAACGCGAGCGCGTGTGACGAATTTATCCACAACCAAGATTACAACCTATAGCAATGAAACATACATATAGGTACTCAGAGCTGGGAAATAATCGATTACAATTGTAATTATTTACAATGTTTAATTACATTCTGTGTAATCAGTAATCAGTAACTAAATACTTTTAAAGTACAGTAATCTATGGAACGCCGTTTTAGTATTTATACCAACATTTTATCATGTATCATTTTAAATAACAGTCAATCTTATGTCTCTAAATTTTTCGTTTGTTGTTTTTATCTTACGTATTAAGAGATTGATTAAAAAAATGTTGATTAATAAAGATGATACATGAATTAAATGTTTGTTGATAATTTTAATTAGGCGCTAGTATACACGTAGTCAAATAGACTAAACTGTAGTTCCTGAAACTTCCGCACAATCAGAGATACGAATTAAAATTATCAACAATCATTTTAATTAATGTAACATTTTAATTCAACAATCACTTTAAATAATTCTTGCCGATTTTAACAGCATGAATTCATATGATTGTTGAATTAAAATGTTCTCTGAAAATATTTGTACAATCTTATTCCAAAATTTTACAATGTGCCATTTTAAATAACAGTCAATCGTATGCCTCTACTTTTTACGTTTGTTGTTATTGTCTTAGGTATTAAATATGATTGTTTAAAAAATGTTACTTAATAAAAATGTGAAATGAATTATATTGTTATATTGAATGAGTGTATATGAAACTGTATTTCAACAAACAATTAATAACAAACAATTAAATTGAATTGCAAGAAATACTTCGATTAATAAAACGATTTTGTCCAACAAACATAAAAATTCATTCATTTTAAATGTGGAATTAAAATTATCAACAAACATTTTAATTCATCAGTCATATAAATTCGACGATTTGAAAATTGAAGCCGAATATTTTCAACAATCACTTTAATTCAACAAACAAATAAATTTTTATTGTTAGACGTAGTAAAAGAATCTTTTAAAATGATTGTTGAATTAATATGATTGTTGAATTAAAATGTTACATGAATTAAATTGTTTGTTGATAATTTTAATTAGGCGCTAGTATACACGTAGCCAAATACACTAAACTGTAGTTCCTGAAACTTCCGCACAATCACAGATACGAATTAAAATTATCAACGAACATTTTAATTCATGTAACATTTTAATTCAACAATCATTTTAAATAATGCTTTCCGATTTTAACAGCACGAATTAATATAATTGTTGAATTAAAATGATTGTTGAAAATATTTGTACAACACCTCAATAATTGAATTAATATGATTGTTGAATTAAAGTGTTACATGAATTAAAATGTTTGTTGATAATTTTAATTAGGCGCTAGTATACACGTACCCAAATACACTAAAGGATAGTTCCTGAAACTTCCGCACAATCACAGATACGAATTAAAATTATCAACAAACATTTTAATTCATGTAACATTTTAATTCAACAATCATTTTAAATAATGCTTTCCGATTTTAACAGCACGAATTAATATGATTGTTGAATTAAAATGATTGTTGGGAATATTTGTACAACACTTCAATAATTGAATTAATATGATTGTTGAATTAAAATGTTTGTTCATAATTTTAATCCCACATTTAATATGAATAAATTTTTATGTTTGTTGAATTAGTTCTAGTTAGTTATATTACTGTTCGTTTATGTATTCGTTTGTTGATTTGTATTGTTAAACTTTCGTTATACACATTGCTATATAATTCATACATCATTTCAATTAAGTGAAGTTTTTTAAACAAACATATTTAATGTTTCACATAAAAACAACAAACATAATAAATCGGGAAATAAAATTAACTGTTGTTTATAATGTTACATTGTAAACTTTCGTAATAAAAAGTAAAACGGCGGTCCATAGTAATCAGTATTGATGTAATTTAATTAATGTTCATAGTAGTAATCGTAATTAGTAATCCTATTCTAATCATGAATACAAATAAGTTCCAATTTCTACTTCCAAGTGCAAGGGTTACTCTTACTATAGATATGTAGATCTTTAACTTACTTGTGGAAGGTGTGGACGTGTGGTTTATCTTTAAAATAACAATGAAAACCAACGAACTCGTTAACGTTAAAAAATATGGTTGTGTATAAGATGTACCTAAGTTTAACATTACAATTGTAATCAGTAATTGAATACAAATTTTCTAAAGTAATCATAATCAATTACTTTTATGTCAAAATAATTGTAAGCAGTATTCGATTACTTTTTTTTAGTAATCATCCCAGCTCTGCAGGCACTAGACCGAAGCGAAGTCTACCTCAAGACCTAATAGCCTCCGAATTAAAAACAGCTACTGAAACCAAAACGTTACTAATAGTCTTGTCACGATATTTATTGTTACTCTGTGTGACTTTGACTGTACCATAGAGTCCTCTATGACTGCACTAAATATGTCATGTATTACAATTCATAATTGTTGATCTGACAAAACTTGTATAAAAAAAAGGATTCGATGTGCTGACACAGAAATTAGAGAAGTAATCAAAAGAAATACGTTCTCTATAAAAAGACGAACAAAATGAAAAACTCAAAAAAAATGGTATCAAAGCAAAGGAGGAATAAAACAAAAAGCACACGATATTCATTCATACGTGCAAAACAAGTGGTCGATTACATGAAATCAAAAATGTTCGTAAGAGCGCACCTACTCGAAATAACAATAAAAATGTAAAATGTTTTGTCAGCTTTAAAGGAAATATGAATTCATTTATTACGGTAGCACCCACGAATGAGATACAAATATAGGAAGATATAAATAACATTATTCGTATACCTGTATGTTACGGTGTGTACAAGATTAACATTTGGCGTACCTATGTTGGGTAGATGACTTATGTACGACATAGAGGCTCCCTGGTCCCAATCCGACTTATGGTAGAACAAGTAATACCGTATTTAAATTGAGTAGTAAGTTCTTTATCAATGGCTCTTTGGATTGTCGACGCAGAGTTTTGACGCAATTGATTTAATTGTGTTTCGTGTAAAATGTATAAATTGGGAGTTTTTCGTGTTTTTATAATCTATGACAGATTTTATTGCTCCTCTATTATACGAAGCTTTTGAATAAGCTCATTTCAGTTGATTTCCCCCCTGCATCTTGATAGAGCTAAGATATCACAACAGGAAGCGACAGATGAAATTGGTATAGGTGATTCCAATCTCGCGTCTCACCCATCAGCGAGGGCGGGTTTGCCGGATGAATGTACGAGGAAAACGGTTTCAATGGATTGATGCAATGGGGCGTTAGGCAGGACGGCAGAGTGTATACACTCTCTGACAGCCTTACGCCTCGCACATTTACATTTAAAGGTTAAACAGAGAAAATCTCATCATTCCAAAACTTTTGGATCAGTCAGTGCAATAAATTGGCTGGAAACATCTGAGAGTTGCAATATTTTAATCGATTTTCAATTATTACGTTGAGCTGCTCATGTTTGTAATTATATGGGTGTAGAGTGCTTTTGCTGCACGTGTATAGCAATTGCAGCTTCCTATTCAATTGCGCACGTACCACGCTAGTTTCCTAAGCTCTGATTGACCAAACATGGGGGGCGGTTATCCTTTCCCACATTTTCCGATATAGCGATTATTTTTTAACCTTCTGTTTATAAATTCTATTTAACAAATTAAATCGGTTAAGAGTTCTATTAAAATTATTTTTGCCTGATCCCCGGAGAATATATACAAGGAGGGTAGAAACTGAAGAATAATTCTTTCAATACCATGCTATAAAAATGAATTTAAATTGGTACTTAAACTCGCTAAGGGTTACAAGAGTAGCTAGATATTATATTTTTCGAGTATTTAATGAACTCATATTAATGTTTTCCACTGAAATCTCTTTTAGGGCATTATTAAGATTGCATTCCGACGTTTCTATGTACTACCTAAGCAAATCGCACCGAGAACATCGGGGTTAGGATAAATTAATTTCCACAATGAATTATATATCGTGTTGGAATGTTTCTTTAACTTCGTACTGACATCTTAAATCCATTTCTAGTGGTTTAATCGGTTAACCGAAGCACAACAACGACTTCCTGCTTTGCATTCGCCACCCTTCGTTCATTTCGTAATTTAAATATTGAATAACGGCGTTTGCTTCTATTATATTTAGTTTGTAGACATTAAAATCCCTTCTCCCTCATCTCAAATAAGTCTGTTTATTTATAATAGAGCTTAAGGTTCTGTATTAAAACTGTAGTAGGTGTTTACGACCTTTTAAAATGGAGTTTGTGCATATTGCTGTTAGTATCGCGCATCTGCCCGCGTTTCCGTCAGTTACTATTGTATTCAGGACGACACGCGCCCAATACAATAAGGAAATGCGATCATTTGATGAACGTCTTGAGAAACTACTTCCGCCGGATTCGTGAAGATTAAATTTCATTCCATCTGCACGCTTCGTATTCATTAATTATATTTCATTTAAGAATTTACACCACCTTATATTAGTATGTCATTTTTCAGCCCTTCCCAGTAACCCCTAAAGCAACATGCTTTTATTGTATATGCTTATGAGAGTATTCTTCGGTTAATCGTAACTTGGTACCACTGATATTCTTAATCGTTATAAAGTTATCCATTTATAACGGAAAGATCGGAATGGACCAGAAACGGTTAGTTATAGGTTTGTGGTAAAAATTTATTTTATACCTACTCTTCCCTTTCGCAAAAAAAGTAAAAAAAACGACGTATGTACCTATTTAATTGGTTTAAGATCTGTATAGAACAGTAAAGAAGACTTACTGGTAGTAAGTAGCTTTCTGTTTAAGCAAGCGGCTGGAATAAATACATAGTGCCATCCGCAATTTTAAAAAAATATGCAATAATAATTTTTAAATAGTGTTAGTGTTATGGTAAATTATGGTAATCTAGAAAATCAGTTTTTCTTGAAGAGAAATTTGACTCTCAGTCCCCAGGTTTTTTTATGGTACAAATTCCACTACTACTTTAACGAGTTGTGCTCGATGCATATTGGATTGCGCTGGTCAAATATTCGAAAATTGTCTTACGGTATACATGGTAGTTTCTGCACCCAAATCTCGGGCACCAACTTGACTCCCCCCCACCCACACGTTTTTTACAAATATAGAATAAGCAATAATGGCAATCAATTGTGCTCACTGCATATTGGATACTTAAAGATACTTGGTAGCTCCTGCACTCAAATCTCGGAAGCCAACTTGACTCTTAACCCCAGCGTTTTTTTACAAAATGATATTCGTAATAATGGCGAGAAAGTTTGGTGTAGTCGATTTTTGGTAAAAAAGGAAGGTTATTCACTGTCTTTTTTTGAGGCCCGAAAAAAAAATTGTCTCAGATCTACCCGGAAAAAAATTTTCTTATAGAATGTGGCCTGTAGAATCCATAATTTCAAACAGTTCCAAGATTGGGCGACTAGTTCAAAAGTTACAGCCCTTTGAATTTTCTTTCGAAATTGGTTTCTAGTCCATAACTTTTGATTGAGAAGTCCGATCGAGAAAGTACGAATTGTTTTGGATTCTACGCACCAAAATTAATAAGAAAAAGTGTTTTCCCGAGAAATTTTGGTGTAGTTGATTTTTGGTAAAAAAGGAAGGTTATACACTGCCTTTTTTTGAGCCCCGAAAAAAAAATTGTCTCAGATCGACCCGGGAAAAAAATTTTCTTATAGAATGTGGCCTGTAGAATCCATAATTTCAAACAGTTCCAAGATTGGGCTACTAGTTCAAAAGTTACAGCCCTTTGAATTTTCTTTCGAATTGGTTTCTAGTCTATAACTTTTGATTGAGAAGTCTGATCGAAAAAGTACGAATTGTTTTGGATTCTACGCACCAAAATTAATAAGAAAAAGTGTTTTCCCGAGAATTTTTGGTGCAGTCGATTTTTGGTAAAAAAGGAAGGTTATACACTGCCTTTTTTTGAGCCCCGAAAAAAAAATTGTCTCAGATCGACCAGGAAAAAAATTTTCTTATAGAATGTGGCCTGTAGAATCCATAATTTCAAACAGTTCCAAGATTGGGCTACTAGTTCAAAAGTTACAGCCCTTTGATTTTTTTTTCGAAATTGGTTTCTAGTCTATAACTTTTGATTGAGAAGTCTAATCGAAAAAGTACGAATTGTTTTGGATTCTACGCACCAAAATTAATAAGAAAAGTGTTTTCCCGAGAAATTTTGGTGTAGTCGATTTTTGGTAAAAAAGGAAGGTTATACACTGCCTTTTTTTGAGGCCCGAAAAAAAAATTGTCTCAGATCGATCCGGAAAAAAATTTATCACGATTTCGTTTTAGCATGCGAAATTGCTAAAGATATTATTTCGTAGGTTTTCCCTTGAACCAGCAGTAATCAATTTTGGTCCACCTATTTCTGTTCTTGCGATACTTTCCATTCGTTAGAAACTTCGATTTTGACAATGCTTGCAGTAATTGAACCTTTCAGATATAGCTTTAAGAATAAATTTAGAAAAATGCCGCTGTATTGATGACACTTAGCCAAGATCAACCAGGAATAGTGAAGTGGATGAACATTGAACAAGCATCGAGCCTTATGGAATAATGATTAGGAATTTTTGTTTCTTTCGATTCATTTGATAAATTTAGGCGGGGCAGCAACAAAATGTTATCAAAAACGAAATGGGCGAAATTTATGGTTCAAAGTGAGCTTGAACTTTGTGTCTTAGTATAAAAGCATGTCCAAGAAAGAAACAACCTATATCGTCCTTTGAAAAGTAGGATAAATTTCCGATCTATATACACATAATAATTGATATCAAAATGCCATTACAAAAACTGTCATTAAACAAATAGTGTTAGAGGGAATTTATATCACTTTCATGCATGAGTGGGAGGGATGAAGGAAATCCAATAATTCAGAGAGCAATATCGACAGAAATAAAATGCGCCGCTTATAATTGTCTGAAATGATTGAGTCTGCGGTCGGCAGTTTTATATCAAAACCTTATGAAGTGACATTTTCGCCATTCGATGTCCTGAACAATGACATCTGCGAATCCGTTCAGAACCAGATAATTTTCTATCGGTTAATTGACTGTGATTAGCCCTGTGCACCCTAGCGCGCTTTTGCGGAGATGTCCTATTAACTGCGCTTGAGCTCTGCCTCTAATATGGAACCCTCCCCGTTCACGCAGGATTGCGAGCATTGTCACTTATTATAGAGATTTTATGGGGTCGCTCATAAATTGATTTTCGTTTATCCGACACCTATTAGGACAGCTTATTTGTTTATAAGCGACTAATTTCCGTTAGTGATATTTCAATTTATTTTTCTAATTTTTATCTATTTCATCGTAGGGTTTGTGCACCAGGTATTTTTTACCACTAAAATTACCATAGAACTACAAGTTCATAAATTGAATCAAATATTCCAATAAGGAAAAATTTCGAAACATAAAAGGCAACATATATCTATCGTCTGTAATGCATCAACGACATATCTTGACTCATATATGTTTTTCAAATATCGTGGCATGGTGCTATCGTAGCGTCACGAGCGTCAAGATTATAAAAAACCATGGTGCCAATCCGGCTTCATAAAAAAAGCGGTAGGTAAACGTGATTGGATGTGTATATGTATAATTATCATTTAGGAATAACAAGCAACGTCTACACCCCAACAAATTCCACTCTCTCCAGAGCTCTCTTCGAGTTATTTCCTGTTATTTATAATGTGTGAGAAAACATGCGCCGGTTAATAGAACTAGAGGGGGTGGCGTTTTCGTTGCTTCAGAGATCAATTTTGTTGTGATAAAGAATTTGCAGTTACTTACTAGTATTCTAACCTAATCACATCATTGTTTATTTAATTACAAGTAGTCATTTGCATTTACTAGTGTGGAGATGCGTTATCCAAAACACAGTTACAAATTTGTGTTTCGTTGAACTGTCTACATTTTGGAAAGACCCACCACATTGCATCGAACAAGTAAAGCTACAAGTAGAGATGAATTTTGGCGTATTGATTTGACGGTACATATTCACTATATCGCAATTTTCAAATCAAATGATTTTCGTATAGGTACCACTTTAGTGCCAGGAAAATGAACAACCAGAAAATCATGTTATTTGTATACTTACAACTGTAGCACTTGGCCACTTTATACTAAATAGGTACTAAGTATCCCTTGTTAGAAGGTGGTGGGTACGAGTGTACGACCATGGATTGTCAGAAGGATTATTATGGGAGTGCTCTCATTGCTTAGAGTGGAAGACCTTGAAGAGTATACCCACGAGTGTTACTTTTAAACAAGGTAGAAAACAGAATTAAAAACTCGTGGACGCGTTTAAAAGTAACGCTTCTTTTTACTCCTAACATTCTTATCATTAACATTTCTGGCCGACAACAAATATCACCAAAAAAGCCGAAAATTACAATTACATAAAAATTAAAACACGCTTATCAAAGTTCTAGTGTGAGATGATCCAAGGGACTTCAGCGCATTTTTCCGTGGCAGATCAGTATTTTATTAGTCAGTTATGAATCCATTTTCGCATTCACCCACAATTCGCATTTTGGTGGATTTAGCTAGAAACCCTCCACAAAATAGTAGGTTTAATTTTTGGAGTCCTTCTCATAGCCCCAGTTTCTATTGGCGACACGGGAAAGGTAGACTGCGATTCGAGCTTTAAGAAACTTTAAATTGCGGGACAAAATTCACAGTGGAAGTCATTTTTGGGCGCCCGAAAACCGCTGCCCTTCGAAGATGCGCGCCTTGCAAACACGACACGACAACAATCGGACCAAAACTGCAGAAGAAGATAGAAAAAAACTACGGTAGTAAACCACGGTCGGGGATGGCGCCCAGATATCGCCGAAAGTTTTTAATTACACTGCCCGGTAGGTGCACGCACACTTCTCGTCTTTCTACAAGCGTTCTTCTACGGACCCTCATTTGCTGCCTGTCAGCCAGCCAACCAAACTGCCAAAGCGAGATGAAAACCTAACTTTTTACAAATAAAATTGCAAAAGGGGCTAAAAATGTATGCGTTTTAAAATTGTATGCGATTTTTGCATGTTGATTAGACGATACATTATTTTTTAAATTATACAAAAAAATTGTAACATGTAAATTAAGCTTTGCTAAAGATCATACTACACTAGATACCCATCGCATATGCAACAGTTCGCCTTCGCGTTAAGGAAACTATAGGGGGTTTTTAATATAAGTGGCGTATATACTTTGTATAATTGCTTAGTATGATATATGTTATATAGTGATTTTTTTTACAGATATGTGAAGCAGATCGGCTCGACGAAGTAACGAGATGACATCTAAAAGTCCGGTGAGTTTTCTGCCGCAGCCGTCGGCGTCGAAAACGTCGTCGTCTCCTTCCGGAACGTTGAACTTCTCGATAGAAAAAATAATGGAGCCCGACAAAAAGACTGTTAAGAAAAGTGATACCGATACGGAACAAGTTTTAAATTTTTCCCTGTCGTCGAATTTGTCAAGCTCGTCTCAGCTGGAATCGGCTTTTAAGAAGTACGTTCCTAGTGTGCTACGATCGCAAGAACTCTTACAACAATATCCATTTATGTATTATCATCCTAGTCAACTGATGTGTGTTGCCGCAACATCCGTATCAGTATACTCCGTCTCTCCAGATGCGGTAGTAGCAAACTCGGTTCCCGTGGGACTTTCTGCAATAAACTCAGTCACTCCTAGTCAAACCTCAGCATTGCCGGAGACTTATTTGAAGTCATGCCATATGAAACGCACAATAGGACAGGGAATCGATTCCAAGGGTGCACTAAGTACATCAACCACAAACCCCGGCAAACAGAAAAGTTTTGAATGTGGAGAGTGCGGAAAAGTTTTCAACGCTCATTATAATCTCACTCGTCATATGCCTGTACATACAGGCGCTCGTCCTTTTGTATGTAAAATATGCGGAAAAGGATTTCGACAAGCTTCAACTTTGTGCCGCCATAAAATAATACATACATCTGAGAAACCGCATAAATGTCACACCTGCGGAAAAGCATTCAATCGCTCCTCAACTTTGAACACTCACGCCCGAATTCACGCGGGTTATAAGCCGTTCGTGTGTGAATATTGTGGTAAAGGATTTCATCAAAAGGGCAACTATAAAAATCACAAACTCACGCACAGTGGAGAAAAAGCGTATAAGTGCTCAGTTTGCTCTAAAGCCTTTCATCAAATATATAATTTAACATTTCACATGCACACTCATAATGATAAAAAACCCTTCACTTGTAGGGTGTGCGGAAAAGGATTTTGCCGAAACTTCGATTTGAAGAAACACATGAGGAAATTACACGAGAATAGAAACGATGGCGAATTTATAAATAGTAATACAAGTAGTTCCGTTTACAACGCTGAGAGGGAGCTTCAGCACTTCATCAGCCCATTTTTATTACCAACACCACCATCTAGGCCACCTGTACCTTTATATTCGACAAAATTATTATGACCCAACAAAAACTGTTATCATCTTGACCGGTAAATTTTTGTGAACGAACATTAAAACCATGTGTGTATAAATCTTGACTGTGAGTGGCCTGGATTACTTTTTAATGTGCAATATGGAAAAATAGCATAAAAAAGTCAGCATATACCTATTTAACTATCGCTATTGCTTAGACTGTAAACAGTCAAAAGTTTAGGGATCCTTATTACAGCTAATAAATGTTATTTAATAGTATCCACGTTTGTTTTATTATTCTATTTTTTACTATTCTATTCTACCAGATGAAGTAATACATGATTTGATAAGATAATCACTAACTTGGGCCCAAATTCTTCCAGGACTAAAAAAATCATTTATTACCATACCATTTTAAATATGGTATTGCTTTCCCAATTTGCTATATCTTTGGCATTGTGTTATCCTTTCCTTGGAAGTACCAACCTATCACGAATATTTATGAAAACGTTCTAAATAGAACCCCACTTTTAATAACCTAAATTACAGATTAACAGATCCACCATAGTAACGTGTTCGTTTTGTAGTTGAACATTTCTATACTTCACGAGTTGCTACCTTAGGTCATATCTTTCTATATTTTCAACATGTTTCCAACGCACCTCATTTATTGCTTTTTCATCTAGGTACCTATTTTAAAATTGTAATATCAAGCGAAACGTCAGCAGGTTAGGTTTTTCGAACTGCAAACCTAGACTATAGTTCACAACCTTCGGGAGCAAATAGAAGTGATAGTTCTATAAGACCTAGTTGAGGTGCACTAGGGCTCTGAACATACATTAGGGCTTAAGATCTAATTTGATTTATTATTACATTTAAGGGATCGTGAAAAAAGTCGATATCATTCACTGAGGAGAACTTATTTAAAGTGATAGGTGGGGAAGTTGTGTTGCTAAATGCAAAAATTTTACCTTAGCTTAACAAATGGTAGGTACCTTAAGCTCTAACCAATCATAGGTTTCGACTTTTAAAGTGTTCCGTATGAGACATGAAGTAGTTGCTCTTCATCATTCAATAAGGTATCCAGCACCTAAAAACATTAGGTATTTGCTGGGCACAACCTATAATTCATTACGCATTCATGCAAGTTTTTGGGATATTTTACCAAGAAAATTGGTACATAATTTGGCATGGGTCGAAAATAATCTGTGGTCCTGAAAAATGCGTAAAATTCTGTCGTTTGGGACCCATAATCTTTGAGGATTTCTGCCAGCAAAATTTGTGCATAGGTAAAGATTTTGAGTGCATTTGGTGCCAAAAAAACATTCACATTCAAAACAAAACTCAAATTAAAAGTCAATTGATCAGGGAATTCAGGCGCCATGTCGCACCTGCGATCAAAGGCATAAATCCGTTGCAAATTAAAAGTAAGCAAAGAGATGGATATCAATCGTAGAGCAAAACGAAAAATATCCCCTAAGGACTGCAAATGAGTTGATGAATTCCGTCAGTAGGGAGATTAGCGCAGCATTTTTTATTATTACCTATTATGGGCAACATGGGATTTGGAAATGCCCACATACAACGCCTAAATTGCATTTTCAACAGAAATTACATCACTACTTGCAGCCTCGAGGGTTGTTTCCATTGAACTATCCTCGTAAATAAAAACTGTGAAAGCGGCTGGTGATAAAGATAAGGACAACACTCACTCCAACTGAATACCGCAGGATCCTCGAGATCTTCACGTATCCATCACACACCTTAAAGGGTTGATTCTGTCCCACCAGATCGGCATAGCTTATAAAAGGAATTTTTTTAATCAACATTAGTTTTACTTTTATTCGAGGTTCCTATATACAAAATTGCATATTAAGAATTAGAAAACATGGAATTGCGCATACGCAAAATAAATTTTTTGAAACGGTATTAGTTTTATATTAAGTAAATACAAAAGTTGGGTTGCGCATGGGCAATTTTTTTTCATCTGCATAGTTGCATGAGGTTTAGGGAATATTTACTAGCACAGAAACCGCAACATTCATATGTTCTTTGTAACAAGAATTATAAAAGAAACCCTTTTTTGGAGGTTTGGACAGTTTTTGGGCTATAACTTTTTGGCCCGATAGTCTACGTGCCTGAAAAACAATAGCCTGTACCAATTTTCAAATCGATCGGACGTTAAAGGTTATCATACATTCGGACAGACAGCAGTACAAAATTATAAACGCTCTCGAGTACCTATAGTAAGTTAATAATGTGGCATTATCCTAAACTTAAGGGTGTATTATTCATAAAACGAGCAAAAGGTTTATGATCATTCAAAAATAAATACCTAACTTACAGCAAATCTGATTTGGCCCTTCACTTAAGTAGAGCAGCACAGAAAAACCAATTTTTCTCATAAAAATTAATCTAATATTTCGCCACTTGTAATTGTCTCCCTCCCTCCCCTTTTCATTTACTCTAAATTTAATTTTAATGAAACAATATTAAAAATTTTTGTCGTTTCTTTTGTGGTTCCAGCTTCGGTTGTTAATTAATTATTAAAGCTAGGGAAAGCCATGTGATAGCCTGATAGGTAAGGTAATGGAAAGATTGCGCAATTACCAAGTTCTGCTGCATTAATAATTAAACGCCAAAGCAAGCTCAAGATTCGTATATTTGTCAGTTAGCCATTTGTGTCACGTTGACAATGAAAAGGAAGCTGCCTTGCTTGTTACCTGCAAATGTTATGCCATTCTTATCGGTGTGCAGCATACATAATAATGTCCTGCAGATTACTCAATTCCCAATCGAAGTTTCCATCCGTATATCCTGCAATGAAAAAGGATCACGACAATATCAGGATTACTAGTGAATCAGAACACATGGTCTGTACTACATGTGGTATTTGAGTATAGTGGCCGGATTACCAATGTTTTTCCCCTCGACTGGACAGTCACAACAGCTACTCTCTTAATATTCTTAAGCAGATTACATTCTTGGTCCGATCGTCGTTTACCTTTCAAATGCCGCTTACACTTCAACATTTCTAATGGCCTTTATCTTTTCGAATATTTTCTACGATCATTTTAAACGGTTTATCCTCCCACGTTTTGTTCAGTAAAAGTTGTATAACCACTACGTTCTGAACACTTGCTTAAATGATTGTGACAGCTTCTTTCTAAGCGGTTAACACTACTCTGTGGATTAGACTTTCTTTACCTCTATGTACCTACTATAATCATGGATTTCTGTATAGTACCTACTTATATTAGATAATTAGATCATACACTATTTAAGTTATTAGAACAATAGAAACTTCTTTCATTGTCATTTGCAGGTAATCGAGATACCTAGCTTCCATGCTTGACAGATTGAATCGAATTTTTACTGACAGATTTCAATTATGAAAGCTAGGAGGAATTAGCTAACAGATATCCACTAACACGTTTCAAGTTGTCCTTATATTCCGATTCATTTTCAATAAATGTGCTCGTCGAAATTGACTGACAGAGAAAATTTGAAATCGCTGGTGTTTACGTTCTCTAGTTAGACAAGGGGAGGTCGGGTGGATAAACCGCGCGTTCATAAGGGGTATACTCTTCCCAATTGAGCGATTCCCCTAAGAAAAAACCGCTAAAATTGATTGTAAGCAATCACCTCTATACCTTCTTTGTTTTCGAGATTATGGGACTGCGGGCGGGTGGAAATCAACCGTTTTGCTAAAAATATTAGAACCTTTTACTTTACAATCAAAAAGGTGCATAGGCATAGGAGGTAGATTAGTATTTTGCCCTGTTGCGGTAGCGCTTCCTAACGAAATTACTCAATAACTGATCAAGAGTCTCAATCTTTAAAACCCTAAACAAATTATAGCCCCGGAGGGCCGAAACTACACAATTATGCCACTGATATAAGGTACTAAATGGTAAAGCATGGAAAGGCTGCATTGGTCGCTTAAAACAGATAAACCATTCATCTCTTCATCCCGTTTAAACAAGTCATTTTCTTATTTCACTGTATATGAAAATAATTATACCCGAATCCGCCTTTACGGTGATGGGGTTAATCCTAAACAAGTCAATTTCATTTACCACCAGCAATAAAGTGCCATATTTTAATACTAAACACGTAACATGCCAGATATGGTTTCTCATCAACTGCATTAGCAATTAATATTTTCTGTGGATCTCAGAATTATTGGTTATTAATTGCCTTCAAATTAAACGTAATTTTTTATACGTCGGCGTCGTTGATAAAACATAATCCACGTACGTTTATAACGTGCGATTAGGGGTTGAAAGTTTAATTTAGTATAATAGTGAACGAACCAGAACGATTTGTAAGAACACAATTAATGAGAATGTTGACAGCACATGCCAGAAACGCCCCAACAGATAGATAATCCTTATTGGGGAGATGTTACGTCTGTTCATGATTGCTTATGAATGCCAAAGGTGTCAAAACTAGTGGGGGCGATAGGCAATTAATAAGTTCCCTAGCAACCCTTTGTCAAGATTTCCTTTTCTCTTTGGGAGCTTTTCAAATACAAATGAGATCTAATATTTGGGATTGCCGATCGTTTCACCAGAAACAATGTTGATTTGCTTAAAATTTAAGTTTAAAAGGAATTTAGGTTAAGGATATGCGCGCACTAACCAACCGATTACTTCATATGAAAGATTCGTATCACAGTTAATCGGAGCTTAATAAAGATAAGAATCTGCCAACTTGGATTTAATAAATGAAGAGGTTTTACGTTACGTAGCGATACAATGGTGTTAGGCACTGATATTAGATTAATTGAAGTACTTTTCAACGAGGTTCGGGATACTCAAGGGGTTGTATATCATATTAGCAAGGAAATTCGAAATTGCGAGAATCGAAAATTAAGATGTCATCGACACAAAGGCAATATGTTATAATTTCCCTGGTAAATCGACAAATGACCTGCTGTAAATCCCGTATCCAAATACGGATGTTCAGATCAGCGAAGATCTAAACGATTATAAGAGGGATGAATACTTTACTAGAAGTCTATTAAGAGAATTTGCCTCTAGGTTATTTTATAAAGTAAACACACAGACCTGAATGGGTAAAATATTTGTTCTTTTTCGTACCACTTCTATTGAACCATTATATTCAGAACATGTCTACCGATGCATGTGTACATTTTAAAAGAAGCGCTAATCATCCCTTATGTTCTACAGCAAATATTGGGAAACCATTATTATAATAATAGCATTCTTTTATCAATCTTTTATATTTATTTTCTTAAGGTTACCACAACGATATTGTCGGATTTAGATAGTAGAAGACCCTTCCTGTTATTTTATTATTGAAAATTTTGTTTGATGTTTTATACTCAATTTGGTACACTCTTGTCCTTATGGATAAACTATGTCGACGGCGGCTTACGCCTACTTTACGTTTTGTTGTTTTGTAATGCATTATGAGCCAATATTACGTACACTAATTTAGTACCTATCTACAGGAATCTCCAAAACGAAACGACTCAATTAATTATTAAAAATGTGTATACTTTGCTATAACTTCCTTTTATGTGACATTGTAAGCAATTGATTCCATCAATTGATCGCCTAGAATATATCGCCAAATGGATTTTGGGGAAGCGATGCCAAAATCTATTTAAAATATCGCAAAAAAATCGCAACACTTGCGTTCGTGTACGATAAATTCGCTATCGGAATACTTAATCGTTCCTAGAGTCGTTCCCAGTTAACTAGTTTCCACAAGATTCGCCTCCAAAAGATTCGTCCTGCGGAGGATTCGCTCCAACAATATACCGTTTCGCATCAAGGAACCATCTCGAAGAATTAACATTCAGGAAACATCACGGATCAAACTTCAAACAAATATCCCTTGAAATAACTCTCAATTCCCCCTATTTCTGTAATAACTCGCCTCCAAAAAATATCGCCCCAAAAAAACCATCCTTACAAGTAAATATACCCCTGGAATATTGATCCTATAAAGAATCGTTTTATTTTTGGTAACAAAGTCGTAAAAAAATGATGAACAATGCTTGTCAATTTTACCTTGGTTGTTTTACATGTCCAGTGCCGTTTTTAGGCATGGGCCACCTGGGCCCGGGCCCCCAAAAGTTTGTGTGAATGAAAAAATGTTAGTGCAAAATCTGCCGCCTTAAAGTAAATGCACATTTAAACAAAATTAATGCATAGAGTAAGGGATACCGGAAATTATAAAATCCTGCAGATCGTGTAGGTATATTAAGGTTACCATTTAGAAAGTTAAAAAGTTCTAATAAGTGATAAAAAGCCTAAAGTGGGTATTACACTGAGGTTTTGCCCATGGGTAAGACATTGACTTTACAGTTCAATAAAATAAAAGTCCGGTCATTTTCGTCACAAAATGCAAACATTGTGCCGTGTGCACGTAATTTCAATTTCAAAGCTCAAGCTAATTAAAAATCAACTGAGGAACAGTATGAGTCAGATGAGATTAACACATTTATCCCTGATGAGTATTAAAAATGATATTCTCCAAGAAATTGATTTTAACAATGTCATCGAAAACTTTGCGTTACTAAAGGTCCGAAAAAACCTGTCTAACCTGCATAACTTGTAAAATAAATAAATCTGTAAAATATCTGTTTTTGTTTAAAAATATTTTTATTGCGGGTAAGGGGGGCCTCCACGAACGAATGGCCCAGGGTCCCGAAAAACTTAAAAACGGCACTGTACATGTGTAAAACCAAAAAGGGAGATAATGGTTGTTACTGCTAAGGGTCGTCTAATTTTAACAAAAGATAATGGATGAAGAATTTAAGTACGTACGATTTTTGGTCATAGATCCTTCATTCACTAAGATTGTAAAGTAAATCCTTTACCCACTGCGGGATATCTGGAGATTTTCGCAGATATTTATTTTACCACTGTTGCCCTCATCAGGATTTCGACCAATTACAGGGTGACCCGCATAAATATATGCCAAGATGTCTGTGGATATCAAAGGATGTCCGCGCTTATCCATTTCCTATTCGACAAAATTTGATAAAACGAGATTTAATGAAATTTTGACCATACCAAAAACTAATTTTGGGTTCGTTATGTTCTTGTTGCTAGGAAATTTGTGGTCCTGGGAACACTGCATTGTTTTTTTTGCATTACAGCATTCTTTAGCTGTGTAAATTCAATGTTCTCTAATAAAAGTCGGAGTCTTCACAATTTCTGTCTTGCCTTTTGTGAAAGTGTCTTAGTGCATAAAACGAGGGTGAGCGTTGCATAATCAAAATAGAAAAATGTTATTTCAAAATGTATGTATCGTTTCTCATTTAAATGTGAACGTAAAAACCATTACCTAACCAAAGCGATATATTTCGTTGAACAACTTGCGCAGTTTATTATTTTCATTAGGGGTAGAACACCTGCAAAGGTCTCAGAATGTTACACAGTCCAACACTCTCGCACAATCACCTATGTGCTAATGCGAGCGTCAAAATCGCTTTTAACGTTGCTACTATTTATGGTTCGATGAATCTTCCTTTTCTGCGAGCCCTCAAAAATGGAAGGATTTAAATTATCTTAAAGTTGATGTAGCTAATATATCTATGGTTCAGTTAGCTTAATACAGCTTTTATTCGTTTATTTGTTCATATCACGCATGGAATGTACTCGGAATATTTTTCAAATAATCCGTTTTATATACATAGATTTTAATAAAATGTTTGATAATGATGGAGTGTTTCATTTAGAGCTAATGGTCACATATAAAATTATATTTCGTATCTCGCCAAATAAAAGAGATATTGAGGTGATCATCTTATCTCGAACGCTCTGTATAGAGTGACAAATTCTCCTCTGGTTTTGCGCTTTATAAAAATGTCGTGATCCTTATTTTCCTGCGTTTCTGATTTTCTTTCTCGCTCGCCAGTTCAGTGTAAAATGTGAATAATACCCCAAAATTGTTGATTGTAAGCGTACTGACTGTGATCTGACCGCATACTGCGTGAATCGGCCTTTATTACCATTTTGACTGTATTTTATGTAAATTACCTGTCATGCTCGTGATAATGAAATTATAGACGAAAGAGGTTATAGTGATTAGCTATGGAATCAAAATCCTTATTCAATGGTTCAATAAAAAAATAATACGGATAAACTTTTCAAAGAATGAGATAGGTGTAAATCGATTTGCTATTTGCATTCAAAATAAATGGTGCGACCTCTAACACGCAGTCATGTAATGATTTTAAATTATGGGGTGCCACACAGAAATCTGTAAAATATACTGCAGCAAATATTGATTTTATGCCCATACCTAAATGTCGGACTGTCGGAGTGGTTCACCAATTTTCACTAAGTTTTCAAATTAGACATATTTCAAAATAAAAGAACCATAACATTTTTCTGTAGTTACGTATAGATTAATATTGAAACGAAATCATGGGGAAATTATTAAATTAATCAATTTTAATGTAACGTAAATTCAAGTTAAACAATTTTCTTCCTGCAGGCTCCCATTTCAATCTTAATCGGATTATTCTTCTCCCATTTAACTTTACACCTCAAGCTTTTTAAGTTATGTTAAAGTATGTTGCACCTCCAGATTATTAACCAATTTGAAATTAAACCCTTAAATTTACTGCAAAAAAGTAGAAGAAAATTTAGATTACAAACACAATATTTTAGAAAACGAAGATAAACGGTATAGATTAGTAAATTTCAATGAAAGTTTGACTCCTGCTAGAAGTGAAACTAAACAAATTACTGAAGAAATATAAGTATTTAGGGAACTGTTTCACTCCATCAGGCAATAAACAATTCGTGCTTTTTAGTATAATAATTGTTAACGAGCTCCTAAAAGCGAGTTTATGATTTTGGACTTTCTTTTCGTCCGCCCGTTTGTCCGTCTGTGTACATGATAACTCGCGATCGGTTTCGAATTTTCCAATTCTGTTTTCAGTATTACATATACGTATTTCTATTTCTCACCCAAGCAAGAACTGATTAAATTTTCAGGGCCCAGGAGCTCGTTTGCTATATTTGATTATTTATTATTAACGATAAAACATTGTATGCATGTGTGCCATTTTATGTATGGCAAACATAGGTCGGTGTGTAAGTGTAAATTTTGCCATACATTGTTTTGATTATATGAAAAAGTATAATAGCACGTGAGAGATGATGCCTATTCAAATTATTTCTTAGGCGCAATGCCGAGTTTTAAGAGCTGTCCCTATTATGGAGCTTATACAATCGTGAATGAAATTTATCATAAATCATTGGTTCATAAGATTTTTATTATTATTATTACTATAACCACACCTTCTCCTCATAGTTTATATTTTAGAGTTATATTGTACCTAGTTTGTAGTGATAAATTTAATATAATTTTTTAACAATGTTATAGGAGATAGGAGAATGAGGTATAGGAATTTTTACGATTTTACTCATTTCGCTAAGTGGGAAAAAGTGTGTTTGGCGGAATTTTTTTTAAATTGTTCTCGCACAATCTTTCCATTGTCGAAGAAATGGAAGCCTTCCAGGGCATCTCATTTATTAGCATAATTATTACTATAAAACTATTAAAGAATTTTTGTGTGTGTTTAGATGTATCTCATATAAGCACTATCATTGATTATTTTTATTGATAAACATATTGTATTTATTAGCTGTTACGCCACTGGAGGTACTGTATATTGCTACGGTAACGGGTTGTGTCACCACATGGGTCAACTAGCGCCGTACGGGTTTGTGGTTTATTATTAATCAACATCGTTTGCTTATTTTTAACTTTCAAAAATGTACAAACGAAAATCATTGCCAACAACAAATGCATCTATAAAAAGACCAAAAACGGAAACCAAGAAGAAGTACTCCTTGGATTCCGACGAAGAAGATAATATCGAAGAGAGTGTTTTAGAGGACAATGACATTGAAGGTTAATTTTTATCAAAATAAAAGGAAATCCAAAGTTTTTGCTTCAGGTGAAGAAGAAGGCGAATCCGGCAATATCGGAGATGAAAAATTTACAGCGTTTAACATGCAGGAAGAACTGGAAGAGGGCCACTTTGACAAAGATGGGCATTTCATATGGAAGAACGATAAAGAAGTCAGAGACAACTGGTTGGATAATATTGATTGGCAGAAAATTAAGTCACTTCCAAAGGGTAGCGTTGAGAAGGGCCTTGGGGATGAGAGTGACGATTCCGACTTTGAACCATTTCAAGAAGTTGAAATATACAAAGAAATTATTCAATATATGAAACCAAAGGAAACCATAAATAAAGCTCTTATGCGTTGGGGAGGTAACTGCGATTGTAATTGTATTTCATAATGCATTTAACGAGAATTTTAGCTAAAAATAAAAATCTCTCCAGCTTGGAAAGGCTTAAACGTAAAAAGACAGGAACGTTAGATTCAAATACTGAGGTTACCAAGTTGACAGAGTTAGCCGATAAAATTTTGAGTGAAGCTGGTAATATGGATATTTACCAAGAAACATACGAAGTTATCAAAAGCAAGGTATTGATCTATTAATTTATTATAAAAAGTACCAATTAATTTGCCATTATAGATAGACAGTTTCGAAAGCAAGAAATTAAAAACTTCTGCAAAGGAGGCAAACTTAGATATGTATGCAGATGATTTCGATGAAAAAGAAACCAAGAAGCTGGGTGCCACAACGACAACAGCTGAAACTCACGTGAAAGAACCTGTTTCAAGTGAGGTGTTGATGTGGGAGTATAAGTGGAATTTAAATGATGAGAAGATCGAGGGTCCTTTTGACACTCACCAAATGTTAAAATGGGTTAAAGAAGGCTACTTTAAAAAAGGGGCTTTCGTTCGAAAGCGTGGCGAGGATGTAAATTTTTATTCTACGAATCGGATTGACTTTGATCTTTATTTATGAAACCTGTACATTGTTGTAAATTCCATTCCTTTATATTGTAATAGATGCTTGCATTTATTTGATCACACTTTTACATAGTAAATATTTACTACTTTTACTGTTACCTGTTTTTTTTAGTTTACCTAAATATTTATAGTATTGCGCTCTCTGGTGTCCTGTTGGCTGATATATCACTGCACATAGCAGTAATGAGGGTTCATTTTGATAATCATGATTCATGTCACTAATGCTAGAAGAACTTATTAGCAAGGTATATTAAAAATTGATTGCACTTACCTGGTCCAAATTGCACCCTGTTCTGCTAGCTTCAGAGCAACTTCAATCACTGCACTGAAGGTGGGCAATACACCAGGCTTCGTTTTGCTAGAAATCAAATTTCCGCAGACCAATATTGAGGAAGGCATGTAATAAAATTACGAATTTAACGTCCCTATTAATTTCTTGCTCCTTAATCCTGCTAATATAAGATTCAGAACGATGTAGAGTACTGCACTGAAGATGAGCTGGTTTTGAAACATTGTTCATGTCACTCATGGCAGAAGAATTTCTGCATGACAAATACTAGCAAGGTTTAATGTTCCCATTAAGAATTTATTACACATTCGATAGTGACAAAAATTATCAAGTCAGTGATACTAAACACTTAGTATTTCATTTGGGAATCAACCTTGCATTTTTGCCTCGAATTTTGCAATGTATTTCTTATGGCAATAATTCATTTATTCTACAAATTTATAGGTACTTCTCCATTAAATTATGAAAAAAATACCTACAAAGTACAAACACAATAATTATTCGAGGACACATTTGATATATTTCTAATGCTCGTAGTGCAATTTTAGAAATGGCATTCCTCTGTCTGATCTTTTGCCTCATTGTGTTGTTTAATATATTTCTTCTCTTGTTTACTGTATTTTTATATTGTATTTATCTTCAATAACTCAATATAAGACATTCATTGATTGTGCACCATTTTCGACCGGGTTATTAAATTTACTATTCAGTATTTAATAATTCCCATTCTTTATTGTTATACCAAAGAGTACCCATTTGGTTATAAATATACATTTCCAGTGTTTCTAGATATTGGAAGCGTTTTTTGGCGAAAAAAATATTTTTTAGGTTTTTTAACTTTGACATTTTTTTCTCCGTTTTTTGTACCTTAAATTATTGTAAGCTGTACCATTGAATTCAGATTCTTTATTCAATGGTTGTACACAGAAAACAAAAGACTTTCGAATAATTTAATAAAAATATTGCGTTGCTATTTGAAAAAAAAATTCGGTGCCGTTACGGCGCTCCAAATGTTTCTTTAAAAAATCCGGCCCATTTTTTCCGTTTCTGTATGCCTGATATACATATCCAAAATCCGTAGAGTCGTTATTTCGGAAGATTGTCAATGTATACGTAGGGACCTATTGTACCTACACACATACAGAGACGGAAAAATGACAATATTGTAGCTCAAGCTAGGAAGCTACATATAAAGTGGCAAAAATAACAAAATACTTTATTTCACCTCTCAAAATTCGCGAAATTCGTTCACATGTATACAGGAAAAATTACTCTTACAAAACATAACATACAAAAATATACAAATTAAATAATCCCATTAGTTTATATTTAAGTACAGATTTTTATTTTGTATAACTTGGCCTTTTTATGCTTAGTAATGAATTCAGATGTGCCAAGTGGTGCAAAAATCCTGCATTAGGAAACACCCTTCTTCTGCGAAAGACATGCTGTAACGCTTGCGCGGCATTCATATTGTGATAAATCATGAAATATGCTATAACAAGTGTAGCAGACCTGGATATTCCAACTACACAGTGAACCAAGACTTTTCCTCCACTTTTTACGGCATTGTCTATGAACATCGCAGCTTCTTTAAAATAAACAGATATATTCCAAGAAGGTCTATCGTGCCCTGGTATTCCCAAGTACTTGATTTTTAGAGGCGTATAGTATCGTTGGCAGGTGTTTACTTGATATTCGTCAATACCCTCTGCGGCATTTACTATATGTGTAAACCCATTTTGTATCAAAAATGTCTTATCCTTTGCAGCATATCTGAAATACAATTATTAAAGTAGATATATGGGAACTGGTGGAAATCAAGACTTGAGCAATTGCATGTAGGTACTTATATCTATAAGTGTATGTAAACACATACTCTATATAGCTAGGTAGATAATACCATAAATTATTCTATTTTTTAGGAATTTTAAAATTTTGAAATGTACGAACTTGATCCAATATGCCATTTTGAACAATTCCCATTTTTTGTACCTGATTGCACTTATAATAATATACTAAAATAAGCAGGGTTCACTTACTTATCTCCTAGAAATAATCCATCGCTAATTTGGTTAACAGAATGGATATGGGATAAACTCCTTGTTGTGTCACGAACTGTAATTGATAGACTATCCAAAAGATCATTTAGCATGGAACCTGTCAAACCATCAGTAGATTTCGGCCGTAAAGTACCCTAAAATACAAACGTAAAAGTCAAAGATGTTTATTAATAATTTGATTTTGTACACTATATACGGATTCCCTCCACATTTTGTTGGTAGTTAATTGAGAATGGTATGTCATTTAAACGTACAGCACGTAACACATACCTACTGCATAGAATAGACCATTACTAATCGTTTGATGTAAGCGCGGATGTAACTCCTCATTTATATTTAGCATTAAAGAGAACTGCGTATATATAATTCTAAAAATAAGAGACAAATAAGTTGCCAAAATGAAACAGATCTTATAAAGGGTGGATTTAGTGCTATAGACCGTCCAGAAGAAACTATACATACACATCAAGCAGCTATTAAAAAACCAGTGATTGGTTAAACTAGCCAAGCCCATTTCATTAAACACTTGAACGATGACGATGTCGTTGTGGGCAAGTGTAATACTGTGACGAAAATCCAAACAACAAATATTAAAATGCATTTTTATTAAATATGTTTTATAGATAAAGTGTACTTGCCTCAAGTTAGCTCACTCACCTTAGCGATGCATCCCGCTGAAGTTTTTGAAAATATTCGTTTAAAGCTGCACATTTTGTACAATATTTTGACCTTCGAAGGATTGCACCCTGCACAAGTTTAAAAGTAACTATTTGCATCACAAAAGTGAACGAACGGTACAGAAATCGTTTTAGCTAAGTATAAGGATAATGTTCGTAACATTGGGCTGTGTAAATAAATATTTTATAATATAGTGTATAGGTTGTGAGGTGAGTTTTCTCTATTTATGTGCCTCTAGCATTGTAAAACATAGCAGTAACTGCTACTATAACAAAATCGCCCTCCAAATAAAAAATAAACTACACAAAACTATGAAAATTAAGAACCAGAAATAAACCCCTTATTTATGAATAGGTACCAACAAAATGAAGGTCGCATTTTACGCTATTGCGTAGAAATTGGCGCAATTCTTGCACAAGAAACTGTGGCAAACAAATTCCTGTAAAAGAGACTATTTGCTGTCTGACACCATACATATATTTCTTGTATCAGAAAAATATTAGAAAAGATACAAGAAAATGCATAGTATCATACAGCCTTACGTCCGCAATATGTTATGGAAAGATGGTGCTACAGACATAATAGCAATCACCTTTTGGGAATCGTAACCATGGTTTCCTATATTAGATTTCACCTTTATGCCATTTTATTCTGACAGGCCTCATCCTTTCCTTCATATCAGGAACTCTTTGTTAATCGCACAAGAAACAAAAAAGTAAGAAACATTTTTCCTCAAAGGCAAACATTTTTTAGCTTTCAATGGACCTGCAAAAATGTTTACAAAGAGACAGGTCTGTGAAAGCTTACCGAAATCTATACATCTTTGTTCAAATAAAATTCATATTAAAATTACAAAATATAATTGAGTAATCGTGTGCAACATTACAAAAACCACTACAATACAAAAACTTCACACATTCATCACATATTATTACGCTACGTATTAGTAATAGAGGTAGTACGTTTAAATACTTTAAAAATATATTTCTAAATAAGGAGTATGATGATTAACTAACAATACAGAAAACGCCAAAGTTGTGTTGTCAAAAAGCTGTACACCTTTAAATTAAAAGTGTTTTTAGAAATATAATTTTTTTTAAAAGTGAATATTAAAATTTAGGCGTACATAATTTATACAGAGCCCTGTTACGATAATAACAAAATAATTTTCGCATATTTTATTACAAGTTTGGCAGACTAGTTTTACAAAATATGTAAAGTATGCCAACTATATACAATGTGCACAGTCTATTTTGTTATTGTCTAAATTATAATACAATTGAATATACAGGACGGATCCATACTAAATAAATACACTTTTCTCTGTACAATTGAGGAAGGTTAAGTACTTACATAATTATGGCAAGATTGTAATATAACATAGGTACAAAATTAGTGAAAAGAAATTAGTAAATTATAAATAAATTCGTCTGTATAGGTAACATATTGGTATAACAAATATCCTAAGAATCAAATTAAACCGTTTCACGATCAATTAATTATCCTTGAAGTGCTGTCTTACAGCAAATTGAAATTTCACTAAGCCTAAATGCCTCATTTAAAGTTAGGTTGGTTCGAGTTATCAAACACCAGAGTAAATTCCAAACTACAACCCTTAATCAGGGCAAAGTATACAAAACATTTAAACTTATCTCAATTTTAGATTTGGCAACATATTCGGAAGGGTTCTACTAGTAAACCACATCATATTATGTGAAACATCCATAAATTAATCATCAAACTTTTTATAATATGAAATTAATCAAAGTTAAATTGAACTGGCGTATAATAGTATCATTGGGTATATAAGAAGTTTCAGATTTATCTAACCTCGAGTTCTAAATGTTGTCCTTACACAATAAATAATCTAAAAAACTTTGAAATAACCCGACATGTTCACTAAACATTTCAATATGTTTATAATTTTTCATTTAATATAAATATTATGATCTGTAGCTTTATACAATTTCAAATGAGAAAAAATATGATCAAACTTGGCGCTTGTGCCTATGTAGTTTGCGAAGATAAATGAAAAAAAAAATTAAAGTACCGCTGCAATTTTGAACAGGCGGAAGAGGACGGGATGAGCAAATTAAATTTTGGATTCGTAACACATTTTCAAATATTGTACAATTGATAATAAAAATAAAGTCAAAAAAGAGGACCCAACTCGGGGCATATTCAGAATGAAAATTTTACTGAGAACGTGATTTGTAGTAAAATTGTAGGTTTACTACAAATACAACTCAAAATATGGAAACTAACAATTAAAGGAGTCGTCTACAAATCAATTAAAAAGCTAGTTCACATAAATTAAAGATTATGGAACATTGCATAAATACTACCGCGCTTTTATAATGTTTCAACTCGAAAAATGTGGCTACATTACCATGTATATACCGACGTGATCTGCACCACATAAAAATTGATTAGGAAAATAAATCTGTATACATATATATATTTATAAAAATAGTTTCAATATCGAGGCACTTCTGTTTTGTAATTAAACGTGGCCAAATAATATTTGGTTTAATTGCTATGAGATAAGTAACAAATATAAATTGATTAACTGCTATACCACTGAGGATTCCTGATAGTGATGATAGTGGTGGTGGATGTGTTCGTGAACGTGGCGGTACTCGTGATATTCTGAGCAGTTGTTGTGATTCTTCATCGTCCCACAAGAGTGCTGTTTGGCGCCTGTTTCTTCGCAATTACCCATTTTAGTCTTATCCTCTCCAATATTAGTGTAAAGGTTATTTGAAAACTCTTGTTCCAACCATCGAACAACCTGTGCCATCGCCCTGGCTTGGTCTTCTTGCCGATTTCGATGTCGCAAATGATGCGGAGATGAAGTATGACCCACTACAACACGGGGCAATTTTCTTACGCTCTGTTTTGGTGTAGTTTCAATGTCACTTTGTTTTTTCATTTGTTTTTTAATAGGTTTATTTACATGTTTTGTACTATTCGTTTTACCTTCTAATAGCCGACAGTGAAATGGAGCATTAGAAGAAACATCACAGTTTTTCATATTATGTTTTTTATAACAGTCGTACAGTTTTTTATTTGAAACGCACATCACTGCATCCACTAATTTGTCATAATGGCAATCGCCGTTAGATATTTGAGTGTTATTCTGCAATGCCATTAAATCAACGTAAAAATGTGTGGGGTCTACGTTAGCTAAACAATGAAGAGGAGTATTGTCTGAGTGCCCCGATTTATTGTGACGATGTCGATGATGTTTAAAGTCTTGTTGGGGCGACTGATTATTCTCAACATTACTGTGATCATTGCCGAGTTTTCTGAAATGTTGTCTTTGGAACAAGTGATACTTAAAACAATAACTTACCTGCTCATATAAAAACTTGAGTTACTACTATCCATATTCGTTTGTAGTTCAAGCTCATCATGTTTTTGAATGTTTCTTTTCTTGACTTTCTTTGTGTGTAAAAAACTTTTGCAATGTTTTTTGACATCATCTGAGGCCGTAGTTTTAGTGTGATTTTGCTCAGGTGTGCCCTTACAAACGTACTCTTCGGAGCCATCACAGCCGTCCTCCATTTCCACAGCATCTGTAGATATTCTACTGCACAGATCGGAATGATCGTCCGAATTGTCAACTGCTGGTTCAAACTCTTCATTTAACTTCCTACAGCAATAGTGTTTCCGATTCTCAAGACTTTTGTTAATTTTCTTCTCATTTGCTTCACTTTTTATAGTAACATTCAGATTTAGTTTCTTGTCTAGCGCTTTATCCTCAACAGTAGGCTGATTGTTTGTAACAGATGTACTGACATGTTTCCGTAGGTCAGGGGAAACAGTTAATTTGACTTTAATTGTTTTACTTCCACAGTGCGGCACCTTTATCGATGATCCGAGAGCTTCATATATTGTAGTTACTAGACCGGAAATATCCTTAAACAAAAAAAATTACGTTTGTATATCACAGATGTGAAATGCAAGTAATCATTTACATTAAAATTAAAACCTATTAGGGCTATAATTGTTTAAAGTTTCCTACACTCGAGGCTGTTTTTGATCAAAGTTTAATGTAAGTGAACTAATAACTTAATTACTAGTTTCATTTTTCACATCTATTTCTAAAATTGTTACAATTAGTAAAACTAGGCGTGCGTTAATTATCCATAATGAATTTATATTATGCTACTTACATCTTTAGTTATTTTTCCATGACCATCAAAGTCGTAAAGAGTGAATGAAAATTCTTGTCTATCTTGCAGTTTTGGACCTGGTGCTTCCTCGAGAGAAACGTTGCACGAGAATTCCTATTAAAATGCGTATATTCGTGCGAACCTTCATAACGCAATTTGAAACAAACCTGTAAATTTAGACGATGTGCTCCATTCTCTTCGGGTGGCGGTTGTAAATCAGAAATGATTGGTAAAGATGTAGTGCTGGAATGAGGAGGAGCTAGGGGTGGTGTGGTACATGAAATGCGGCAATCGTTACTTCTTATTCCCAACAATTCCTCTGAATCAGATACGGGTGGTTCTACGTTAGTTCCCACTGCAAATAAAAAAATTATCAGTTTTTCAAAGAAAAGAACGCACAACCCCGAGTTTGATCACCGTTGCCTAACATTTCTAATATGGTTCCCTATTTATGGCATTCACATGTGAAAGTTTTTTGCCTTTTGTTTACAAATATTTATATTTTTAATCGGGCTAATCCCACCTACACAGACTCAGAAATTCGATTAGAAAACAACATTTTTCAATGGTTAAGTTTGAAAAAAACCTGTCAAACTTCGGCAAAATGTTTCTTCTCGCGTAGGATCTGGGTATGATTCAGGATTCTACTGTATTTCACTGTCCCCTATATGTTAATCATTGGGTATCAAAATAATCTGGTGCCAATCTGCTTTTTAAAAATGTGACTTGGTGGAGGGCAAACAATTATTTTTTTTTTTTTTTTAGTTCCAGATGGAGGTCTGGAGTAGTGTGGGACTCTCCCATTATTTGGACATACCCACTAAAACCCCACCCGAGGCTTCGGCTTCTAAGGCCATTTGCCGATCTATTTCCTACTTATAGCAGCCAAGATATCACAGTTTTAAGATGCATACTAGTTACATATATATCACAGATTTTCAGCTCAAACGTACAGTCATAGGACATATTACAAACATTTTATCACAGTTTACTTATCACATTTATGGTGCTTAGAAATCGCAGTACGTCTGAGCATTTATGTACAGTGCTAAAATTTTCTTCCCATATGTCACCTATTTGATAGAAGTTACGCGCATCTTGGTATTCTGGACAAACACAAACTATATGCTCCGGTGTTAGGTTTACATCACACCTTACGCAATGAGGACGATCTTCACCGGCCAACAAAAAACCATGTGTCAAGGCAGTATGGCCAAGCCGGAGTCTATATAGTTTTATCAAAGCGGAACGATTCGTATTAATAAGAAACAGTGGTCCTAGGCTGGGCTTGACCCTCTTCAAGAATGTGTCAGATGCCCTCCACTGGTCACTCCAACGCTCATTTATTTGAGCTTTTACAAGCCTGCCTCGAACTATTTTAGACAAATCTGCAAAATTTGCTTCATGGAGTTCTAAGTGTCTCAGTTCTTCTCTAGCTCTTTCTCCTATCGTTCTACATCTATTTAGACGAGCATTTGTGATCTCATTTGTAAGCAAGTGATGGTTCGGGTGACTGTTTATCTAGAGACACTTTAAGATAATAGTTGACCAGAATCTGCTTTCGGCGAAGAGTTAAAGGAAGAATGTTTGCTTCCACGTGAAGTGAGGCGACAGGAGTTGTTGGGTATGCTCCAAGAGAATACCTTATTGCAAGGTTCTGGATTTTATCTAGTGCTCCTAATAAAGTGTTGTTACCGCATGTGAGGTAGACAGGGCTACCATAATCAATTTTTGATAGAATCAATGCTCTGTATATGTTAAGTAGAGTCTTAGCATGCGCACCCCATTTATTATGAGCTAAAACTCTGATTATGTTCAGTAACCTCCTACTTGTGGTAACAATGTTTTGCAGGTGTCTAGACCATCTTAATTCACGGTCAAATGTTAACCCCAGGAACTTGACCTCTTGGGGTACACTTATAATTCGATCATTCATAAACAGGACTGGGTCGTAGTGAGGTTTACGAAGTCGACAGAAGTGAGTGGCCTTAGTCTTCTCTTCCGACAACACAAATCCGACAGCGCTTGCATTTTCCCATATTTTATTTATTGCCATTTGTAATTTACGGGTTATGGCACCGATTGTTTTACCAGAACAGCAGATCATCAGATCGTCAACGTACAGGTATTTATCTATTTCCTCGGTGACACCCATTGCTATTTCATTAATGGCAATGCCAAATAGGGAACAGCTTAGTGTTGATCCCTGCGGCACCCCATTCTCTAACACCTGTACCTCTGAATAGGCGTCGCCCACCCTGACAACGAATGTTCTGTTTTCTAAAAAGGATTTGATAAATTTTGGTAGGTTACCGCGTATATGATACTTAAAGAGTTTTTGGAGTATTCCATATCTCCAAGTCATATCAAATGCGCCTTTAATATCAAAGAATACCCCAACCAGGTGTTCGCCACTGTCAAACGCCCTTAGAATTCTGTCAGTAAGTCTGACAAGATGGTCAGTCGTTGACCGTCCCCTCCGAAAACCAGTTTGATAAGGTACGTACACATTGTAGTTTTCAAGAAGTGTTTGCAACCGCACATTAACCATTTTCTCGAGCAGTTTGCCCAAGCAAGATGTCAAACTAATAGGGCGATAACTCTGTGCCAGTAGCGGATCTTTTCCTGGTTTCGGTATAGGGACGATGACTGCCTGTTTCCATTCCGAGGGGTAAGTATGTTCATTCCAGCAATTATTAAAGAAATTTAATATTCTTTGTTGCATTTCAGAGGTACAGTGACGAAGCATCTGGTTATGGATACCATCATGACCTGGTGAGCATGACTTGGTACTACGGAGTGCAGTCTGCAATTCTTCCAGAGTAAAAGGTGAGTTGTAATCTAAATTTTCTTCTGTGTTAAAATTGATATACGAAGATTCTTTTTCAGGTTTAGTGTCCAAAAAGGTGGGAGGATAGTTAGAGGAGCTACTAACCTTGTAGAATTGATCAGCAATAATGTTAGTTATTTCTTGCAGATCATTTATAATATTGCCATCAGCGTTTCGCAGAAACGTCGGGTAATTGAAACTGATTTTACCAGATATAGCTCCCACTTTCCTCCACACTTCACTACTGGTAGTTTCCGGTGTCATTGTGGACACGTACTGTTGCCATGAGTTTCTCTGTGCCTCCAGTATTGCTCGGCGACACTGTGATCTTTGTTTCTTAAATTCTATAAGATTATCCATTGTGGGATTCCGACAAAATTTATTCAAGACTTTTTTCTTTAACGAGATTTTTGCTTTAATGTCAGATGACCACCATGGAACCATCTTTCTTATTTTGCCAGGTTTTGATTTTGGGATGCTAGCTTCAGCAGCATTTATAATGGAGGAGGTAAGAGCTTTAAGAGTTAAATTATCCTGACTAGGGGGGACGAGCTGTTGTGTAAACCGTTCCCAGTTTGCTAGATTAATTTTGTACTTGGCTATTGTTTTAATGGCAGCGTTTTGACCTCGGACTGTAATAACTATGGGAAAGTGGTCACTATGATATAAATCATTTTCTACCTCCCATTTTAAATTAGTATGTATAGCTGGTGAGCATACTGATACATCGATTGAATCAAATGTTCCTGACCTAACATTGAAGAACGTAGGTGAGTGGTCATTTAGCAAGCTTAAATTTTTATTTTCAACGAGATTCAATAACTCTTTGCCTCGAGCATCATTTGAGCACAGATTTAGTATATTTAAATCTGTGATTTGAGGTAGAGCCCCAAACAGTGTTGTGAGAATTAAAATCTCCGACAAGAACAAAGGGTGTTGGAAGCTGATTTATATCACATGAATAATGACCCCGGCGAGGATTAAAATATACTTAGATTAAGGTCTAAGGCGGAAAAATAACTTAGTACTACTTAAAAGTATTTTTGCGTAAAACGTTGAATTTTTTTAAATAAGTCCATTGATCAAGTCATTCTTGGAAACGTGTCAGAAGGTCAAACCGTATATCAATATAAACGTTTATTAATATAGCACTTTGTTTATTTATAAAATACGATCATTGATGCTGAATTATTTATGATCGCATATGCCACGATACTAATCAATTTCTTCATTTGCATGACGCTATTTGTTTTCAATGATAATTTTAGGTCGAGTTTAAAACTTGGTCAACTAGCGCACAAATCGATTTCGAATGCTCCAAAAAACCCACATTCTCAGCTCCAGCGATTACGATTACTATTGATATCAAGATCAACATAAACCGCATTATTAACGATCATTGCCGTCTGAGGTACAATTTTCCTCGTGGAAATAGGACACCTGGTACATCGCCAAATTTGTTAATGACTAGTATCTGAAAACCTGATGCTTTTATGGGCAATAATGGAAGATGGGATATTAAGTGTACAACTCACTTTTTTACAAAGCAAAGTGGGAGTGGCAATAATTTGTCAAATATTAGTTATTTGAACATCAATCGAAACCGCCAAAAGGAAGAAGAGAGGAATTTGCACTATAGATACAAAACATCCTAAAATAAAACACAAAGTCCCAAAGTCCTGTCATAGAGAAACCTTGGGCAACATTTGGGAGGCGAGAAATTAACGAAAGCTAAATATTGGATCAGAACTATTTTTTTAAGGAAATTAATGTATTATAAACATAAACACTTAGTCTTTTTAATGCGCTCTATCTGCACACACAATTTGTACTTGTTTTGAACTGTATCAAGTATTGGTCGGCGTCGGTTATCTTTAAGAATTTGCAGAGGATGTTTATATAATAGTACTCATAATATCCTTAAAGTAACCGAACTAGAGAAATTAATTGCATTGAATGGCACTTAATTATTAAAGTGGATCCATACAAGAGATTTGCTTATTTTCTCATTAGTTGGGAACTTATCGAGGAACTTATATTTAATTTAAGTATTCCTTTGCATGATTTCAAATAAGAATTGATACTGCAACCCCTTTATGACCAACCCTGCATAATTAAAATTATTACTGCCTAGTAGACAAGATCAAATTGATAAATTACAAACTGTCCGATAGTAAAATTTCAATGTGATTTATGGTACTGCTCAGTCTTGCCAGTGTAAACCATATACTGTAAATGCATTACCTGGTACTGCCTCGGGTACTGCTCGGTGCTGCCAGTGCCTTCCAGCGTGTGTACTGTCTAAAATTTATACACTCGTTTATACACGTACCTTACCAACAGTGAAATACCCTCGGAAATACCCCTCGGGGAAATAGTTAATTACAGTTGTTGAGACAAGGCAGAAGGGCGAGAGGATTCCACATTTAAAAATGTTAACAAGTATGTGTGGAAGTAGTTCCGGAAATGGTTCATAAGGCGTTTATTATCGGGCCTATAGTTCTGCGGGAACGGTATTTTCCGTTCCATAATTTTGTCATAAAGTGCAGAATTCTCATATTTTTAGCAAATTTATTTGTAAAAAGTAGCTTTTAATCTCACTTTGGCTGGCTGGCTGGCTGGCTGGCTGGCTGGCTGCAAATGTGGGCGCGTAGAAGAACTCTTGTAGAAAGGCAAATGTGGGCGCGTAGAAGAACTTTTGTAGAAAGGCAACGGGTGTACGTGTATCTACAAGGCCGTGAAATTTGTCAACCTTAGGGACATGGCTACATGATGTGGGGTTGGCGACATCTGGGCGTCATCCTCGAGCTTAGTATACTAACGTGAAGGTTTTTCAGTTTTTTCCTATCTTCTACTACAGTTTTGGTCCGATTCTTTTCAAATTGGTGTCGTCGGAAAGATGTTGTAAACGCGCACAACTCCTGCGGAATTTTGTTTTTTGTCCTAGGGGCGAAATTAACGACCTTTTGTGAGGCGCGCGCGCGTCTTCGAGAAGTAGTCAACTTCGGGCGTCTTTTACCTTCCGTTGCGAACTCACGCGGTTTAACGTTTCGTAAATCTCGAATCGCTGTCTCTCTTTCTCGTGTCGCCAATAGAAGCGAATTGCGGGTGAACGGGACGTCGGAAGTGGCTACCGTCAAAGGGAATGTGGTATCCCCCGACCCGATTTTAACTTTAAAAGCGAATTGCGGGTGCACGCGGAAAGTGGGAAACGGTTAGTGAATGTAGTAGCCTTCGACAAGATCTGTTATTGATGGTTGAGTCGAAAGTGGCTAATAGAATACTGCTCTGCCACACAAAAATGCGCTGAAGTCCCTTCGATCTCACACGAGGACTTTGATAATTTTTTTGCACATCTACACTACTCCTGTACATATTGGACCCATCAACAGTAATTAGGCATTACAGGAATTACACAGAGAGGCAGTGATCGAGCACTATAGGCATTATAAAAGCATTATATTTACATATGCATTAAGCATTACGAGAGCAGTACAAGCATTTTTGGCAATAAAATGCTAAATAGGTACTGCCGAATTGGCAATTGGTGTACATGTATTTTGCTTGGTGGATGACCTCTCGTAGAACACGTTCCTTGAGAGCGACAATTCGTTAATAATAATTCGTTTATTTCTTCCTAATAATCCTACACGTTGAATAAAAGAATAACGACATGGAGATCTTTAACATAATAATTTAAGATATGATGCTGGATCCGGGGCTGGATCTAATTGATCTTAAACTGGGTATTTTGTAAGTATTCGGCTCGGTATTCGGTATTTACGAGGCTCGTTACGAGGGTATTTATTATTACAATACAAACACATTTTCGTACCTACGGAAGTGGTGTAGTGTATGCCCAACTGCAAAACTTCGTTTTAAGTACCACTTATAAGGACGATTTGATGCAATAACGGCCGCCTAAATTAAAGAATAAAATAAAAATATTTTTCCGATAAACCTCGTATAAATTACTGAAAACGACGTATACGGTATACAGTGTAAAAATATCTGTGAAATCGAAAAATGTAAAAATACAGGGTGTGCCATTTAAATTTCGAAACTTGAGGCTACTTACGGTCAAACCGGAAGTGACAGCAAAATACTTATCTCGAGCATTCAATTCGTTTTTACTCATACCTTCCACCTGAATTTTAGATTCACGCCACCCGAGATGCCGCAACTTCAAAAGTGAGTGAACCTAGATTAGTTAACATACGGTATATTATAGTCTCCTACGAGGTCTCATATATGCTCACCATATGAATGGTTATGAAATTACCTATCTTCGTTACTCATTTTCAGTTTTATTAGAATTTACAATCAACAGGTTTAGGTATTTACGTTTATTTATTAATTTCTTAAATAACACATTGAAAGCTTAACTTAATAGTAATAATAATTATTAAATAATTAACTTAGTTTAAAACTCGATTTCAATATTCAAAATTTCACTCATCAAATGCATCGGAAGCAGTACAACTACTATAAAAAAAGTTCAATTAATTAAATAAAAACGTCTGCACATACAGGAAAAGGAAAATAGCGCGCTATTAAAACTAAGGGCATGGGGGCAGGTAGCCAAATTAGCAGTTCTCGTCTTGCTCTTTTTACAGCAAGCCCGTCTTCCTATTTTCTAACAATTCAACGTTCACCAGGTGTGTATTTCCGAGAGAAATTTCACTACCGCGCTAAACCCAAAAGATCTCATGCTTGTCAACATCCCCGGCGATTCTGTGAACAGCAATCGGCACGCTGCCAAGTGCTGCTAACATTTTTTCGTTCATAGCAACGACGTTACAATAACAACAAAAGTGGTCAATGAAAGGTTTTAAACCGATGGAACGCGGACTAGAAAATTATATAATGGCCATTCAAAATTGACTCGCTAGTAGCGGGAAATCAAAGTTTAAATTGAGCAAAATACGTAACACATACCGGCGGCATAATACAAAAGGAGGAGCGAAATATAAAAAGCTTTTATAAAAAAATCTAATATCTACTTTATTATTTAACGGTAATAAATATCTGAGATAGCTGGGATATTTTTGTTAAGTATATTTATAACGTTCGCGGAGTCGCGACGATTGTTTATGTTTCTCACCTGTAAAGGGTTTGTAACCCTTATAAAATTTACTCCTCCACCATCTCATGAGATTACTGGCCATATGAGCAGAATTACAGCTAGACGTCCAACTGTTCATTACAGTATGTAATTGTAAATCAAAAACTATCCTCACTCTGGCAAGAATTTTTCACTAAATCGCATCTTAAAAATGCGGAACTAAAACTTTCACTTAATTTTTATAGAACGCGCGAACGCTGCGGAAATTGCGAAGAACTGCAAATGTGCAATTAGACGACGATTAATAAGGACATACTGTTTTGTTTTATTTGTATCGCACTTCACGAATCTACGACGATTACGATACAAGTATCTCCATTGAACGAATTGAACTAAAAGCGAAGCAACCAGGTGCAACAGCCTTCCTTCGTTAAGATGTGCGCGTGAATTACAACAAGCCAGTCAACACTTTTCAGAAACGCCGACAACATTTCTTACTTATTTTAATTCAATATCGTGGACACAAAAGCATCTTTCTCCCGTACCGTTTCCAATTTAATGTCAACTAGGCAATCGTACGCAATACAGTTTCGTGTTTCCCATCTTTACAGCCTCCCATCAGAGAGGCACTAAGGAGTGCGCAATTTCAGTGTTCGACTGGAGCGTCGCTTTACGAGGGATTTCTTTAAGGGATATACGCAGCGGGGCGATGTGCTTTTCACATTTTTGTTACGAGGGCTACAGACACGTGGGGACCCTCTTGGGAACAATATCAAAAGAGCCGCAGTTGCGCACAATTTTTTTACAATAATTATCGCAGCCCCAAATTGTAAAAATTAATTAATCTGAAATCTTACTATAGTTTATACACAATTATAATGCATCCAGATACTACCAACAGCGATAGCTCTTCGTTTCAGTCTTCGTTCGATTAATAGATACAAAGTATATATCCTCCTCAAATACTATACGCACCTAAAGATGAACCAGCATGAAGTATTGGTCAAGAGGTACAAGAAAATATGTAGGTAACTGCCCTGCACTCATCTACACTAATTACATCTTTAATTTAATTAGGTACCTATGATCTCCAAGTTGAAAGGTCATTATCAAAGCTACCTTTCAGCCAAAACGAATTGTGAAGAATTATATAGAATGTGTTCCAGTTCCAGTTCAGTTCTTCCTCCCGAAAACTTGAACCTTTTCTGGAACGTACAGAGGGTATTAGGTATACTCCTAATAGACTGGTTCGCTTTTCAAAGCTTCCGAGTCCTATAGGGGCATTTCAGACAATATTTGACAAGGTTTTTTGTACTAATTGGTACCTGCTGAACACGACTATCGACGTTGGTCCCTCGAAATGAGAACAGGCACTTCAGCATTCAAGATGGTGGTCAATTTCTGCAAATGCTGATCTTTCCACTCACGCGACCGATTTTTTCGATCTAAAAACGGATTATGTTATTTCTGACGTACGTCATAATATACTTAACTATTGATTAAACAGTTTGCGTAATTTGGTAGCAGAACAATTCAATTGATTAATAAATTAAATATAAGCACATTTTCAAAAGCTTTTCAACTATTCATCTTTCGCCTAAGAATTAACTTTACTTGCTTTCGGACTTTGTGGTTTGACAGGAATTGAGTGCACAGACAGACGGACTGACGATCATTGAGATCTTGGTTCCTAGGAAACGAGATTCTGTCATTAAATGGGAGTTCATTTGTAGATCTCTCTTGTACTACGTATTGCAGGGGGTAAAAATGATAATAACTATCGACCCCAGGGTCGAAAATATGCAGGGCAGCTTTAGCGAAGAAAAATAAAGGCAAATTAAATATAGTAAGTGTGTGTTTAAATACTAATAGTAACAACATGTACCTAATGTATACGTGTTGCCATTATTATCAACATTTTCAATACTTAACTTCATGAAGAAGATAACTGAGAAAGATAAAAAATATTTATATAGTTTAAAATTATGATAATTCTAAGGGTTATTAATGTAAAACTGCAACATTTTCAAGTTCAATGTACGTAACAATAATAATAATAATAATAATAATCTTTATTTCCTGTAGACATATAAAAATGTATAGGACACGTCAGTAACAATAACAAACAACATAAATAGCAATAACACATGAACTCTATTTTGGAGTTCATTTTTACGTTACTAAAACAAAAACGAATAGGTACCTCTAACCTCTTACCGCGATATTTTAATAACTATAGTGTTATGTTAAGCATACAGTAATGAATTGATAACTTATTGCTATTTATTTGGATAGAAAATCTCACGTTTTATTTTACTTTAAAACTAATTCCTGTATCAGAGTGCATCACGCATTATGCGGGCCCCTGTGTAATTGATGGGCGCAAGCCTGTTGAGGGCTCAGAATAAGAGAGGGATAATAAATAAAAAACAAATAAACTATCTATTGCAAAATTATCCATTACACGTTCTGGATTTTAAGATCGTCAATAAAAATATACTGCTCTTAGAACGTTTACATTCAATACGTGATTCAATACAAATATCTCTACAGGTTATTGGCCCAGTCTCCGTTTAATTAGTTTATTTAAGTACTGCGCGCATTTTTCTAAGAAACGGTCTTGTTGGTTTGTATACCTACAGAAACCAAGGTGAACTTGGAAGACGAAAAATACCGGATTAGGCAATAAGTGGAATTACAGAATTATGCTGCTTCTTGCAGAACATAATCTTTCGGCCAGTCAGAGTAACCAGGAATATGCCAGTTGTAATCGCCGAGAATATTTGAGCAAAACGAGTAAGGTACCTACATTATGTCTGTATTCGAAAGGAAAGGCATGACCTCAGTTTCTAATGACGAAATTTGATGTAGACACGATGCAAAATCAATTCAATTTCATAAGTTAATCCGTCGACAGGAATGTTTAGACTAGGTACCCATAAGTAGTTAGTCGCTGCAATAGAAATAATTACTGGTAAAAATCTTGATTTTCAATTTGTGCGGGCAAAAGTGTTGAATGGGGAATTGCAGGATCAAAATTTCAAGTGTTCTAGTGATCGTCATGATGAAAAATGTTCAAACTGTAACTTTCGTAACAAGGAAAAAAACAGTTCAACTGCTCCAATGACCAAAGCGTAGCTCACAAAAGATAAGAAAATTGCTCGTACATACAATGACTATTGGCGCAAATTTCTTTAACAAATGTGAAGAGAAAGTCCAGTTCAGCTGAAAAAGCCTGATACAGTACATAATGTTTTGTTTTGTTTATGTCGCTGATGGTCAGGTTGATAACAGTTCAGGGATAAGACGCAAAACCTAAATAATTGTATATTGCTGGGTACGCTCTAAATGAGTACCTACCAGGTTGTGGGATCCATTGGAAAATTGGTGTACACAAAATCAGTTTTCGTTATGAGAGTGAAAGATAGCATTAAGACATCTTCAAACTGGGTTATCTGGAACCTGGAAACCGATTTCCATACAATCGGTACTGGATTTTTCATGATCTGCTTATTATATCCACTACCTATGCCCTATTTAAAAACAAGGTCAAAAGTATTAGGCGGCCCAACATTTCTACTCATATTAATCAGGATCGATTTAAAAAAATCCCTTTCGGCTCCGTAGGTCATTTTGTTCTAATATGGAGGAATTTTCTGATTCACGAACTTGACCAAGATATTATGAGTGTTTCTTGGAAATGATATTAAATATACTGGTACCATTACAATAGGTAAGATATAGATAGAAATCTACCTCAAATTTTATTATAAACGCCAGATAGATTCTAGAAAAGTGCGCCCTCGTTTTAGACCATTTTTGGTTTTTAAGCATTGAATAATTTATTCCGTGGTCCGTTCTATTCGAAAATCAATGCTTTCAATTTCATTTCTAAAAAAATAACCCTGATTTACTGAAATCGATCTTAGCCTCTACCCACTGGAACTGTCATATTAAGACGCTATAATTATATCTAATTAACCGTGGTGACTACCGAAATTTGCATAAATGGTCGAATTAACATCGAGAATTTACGTTTTATATATGTCGCAGCCGTTTAATGAAATTGGACATTTCATGAAAAGTCTAGTCATTTATATGAAACTGTGGAACAGTTTACTTTCCAAGACCAAGCGATTGGTTTCCCTTCCCATTAGAGATCGATAAATGGTATCCTTATCGATCTAGAAGGGGAAGGGAAAATACCCCACACGTACAAATTTTCAGCGTTTCACTAAATGACTAGGCCTCGGACTAGACTTTTCATGAAATGTCCAATTTCATTAAACGGCTGCGACATATACATACTTTATGCTAATGAAATGCGTAAAAAGTAATTTTCGGTGTCGGTATGTAAAAAATTTGGCGCGAGTTTATTAAAAAGGAGATTGATACGCAGAGCGGCGATGAAAAATGAAACAAAGAAAACAGAAGTTGGTCTCGCTCACTTCTCTATTATTCTACTACTCTATTATCTAGTTTAGAGAAGGTCAGAAACATCCTGTTGGACGCTGCGTGCTCGGTCTTCCCTAACGATCCCCCTTCACCGTTAGCTAGCTATTACGAAATCCACTACGAAGTCGTGCATCTATTCTAAATACAAATATCACATTTTGAATGTCTTTGAAGATGTCGGCGCTTTGATCTTTTTTTGAGTCGACGAATAAAATAAAATATTTAAAAATTTGTTTGGCAAGAGAAATGTGGAGAATATTTTTTAGCGAGTGCAGCGGTTGATGTGGATAGTGTACGTGAAGTACATACTTTACGGAAATATGTACCTAGTGTGATGGTTTGCTCTACCGTACCTGTATAATATAGACGGACAACAAAGACTGACCAATAGCATTTAGCAAGGATTACCCGGAGGTGAGGGGAATCTTCGCTTCAAGGCCAACTTGTAATTGTCCAACATCAAACAAGGAACCGCTCCTTTGAACTCGCCGCCGCCACACGCACACAATAGTAGCCTTTATGTAGCGTTAATATATTAATTCTCTCCGCGTACAGGACGGTATTAAACAATTTTGGCTGGCATAAAAAATGCATTGGCTAATTTTCGAAGTGTTTGTTGAGAATTACAACTGCTCTGCTACACTCGTTTTTTTACTGCAAAGAAAAAGTACTACCCACTACCAACGATTTTTTTAATGTATGCCTACGCAATTTCATTGATACAACTTAGATGCTCACTTGAGTGAAGCAAGTATAAATATGCTAATATGCAACATAATCGAAGCATACAATTTAGATAAGAGTATTGGACCCATAAATTACTATCAAGCCTAAACATAATAATAGTGGTACTATTGTAATTTTATAATTAATATTCAACCTCTAAGATTAGCTTTCAGCTTCCATTCATTAGATGACTTCCTTTTCACGGAGATTGTGGACGGTTGCCAGGATAGACGTAGACAAACATCGAGAAAAAATACATTTTGAGATGTGCGAAAATATAACTGAACAATAAAAGAATTGGGTTTTAATAACGTTGAACTATACGTTCCCCAAAGTGGTAACCCCGAACAAACGCTGCTTCGTGCAAGACATCCTGTTGATCCAAGAATATCTATCCTCCCATAAATTGAACCTTTATAACAAGTTCTGCGAGTAGGTGCATTGCTCATAATAGATCGCCGACATAAATGTTGGAACAATAAACGCCATAATCTCGCAACCATCAGTAAAGATCCAGTGGCGTACGTAGAAATGTATTCTGGGGGAGGGGGGGGATTAAACAAGTTCGTGGCACATACAGTCACCCAGTGCGTACTAGAAGGGGGGGGGGGGGGGGGNNAGAAACCAATTTCGACAAAAAATTCAAAGGGCTGTAACTTTTGATCTAGTAGTCCGATCTTGGAACTGTTTGGAATTATGGATTCTACATGCCACATTCTATAAGAAAATTGTTTTTTCCGGGTCGATCTGAGACAATTTTTTTTTCTGGGCAAAAAAAAAGGCAGTTATTACCTTCCTTTTTTCCCAAAAATCGACTGCACCAAAATTTTTCGGGAAAAAACTTTTTCTTATTAATTTGGGTGCGTAGAATCCAAAACGATTCGTACTTTTTCGATTAGACGTCTCAATCAAAAGTTATGGGCAAAAAAAAATTCCTGTTTTTAAAATTTAAAATTCTTATTTTTGTCACTTCGTGAAAGGCAGGACGCAGGTACCTCACCTAAGTAGCAGTACTAAGTACCTGATACCTATTTGTTATTTTGGGCATCAAATCAATGTAGCGAATTGCCGATCGATGCCGAATAGCCAAATCGTTGACTACCAACACTGATCACTCACTGAATAGTGAATACTGAATACTACAGAATATTTAGATTTTAGTGACTTTAGACTTTAACCAAAACCAAAATTGCTCTCTATATATACCTATATATTATTGCCTTTATTTTAAAGTGGGCGGAGCGGATAGCGGAGTATTACCTAAATACCTAATAGCTATGATGATAACTCAATTCTTCTGGGGGGGATATATCCCCGTAAATACGCCACTGTAAAGTTCTATTAAAATTAAAGGGATTTCTGTCAACCGAATCATACAAACAATTATAACCTTTGCTTTGGAAAGTTACACGTTGATGCTAAAGCAATCGTTGAAGCTGCAGGCGCATCATCAGCAGGAGTTAGAACATTAGGTCGATTAGGGCAGAGATGCATCGAGGGGCGGTGCCCTATGGTTTGCTCAGGTGGAAGAGCAGTTCGAACTCGCGTACATAATCGCAGGAGACTACCAAGACCATTCCATGGCATTGTTTGACATGATGTCCTTTATTCTGGCTTATTTTGATTTTGAAATTTAATAATTGATGCCCACTTGCTCTCTAACCCGAATGCCATGTGGTAGAACGGCAAAGATATATAACGTCATGCGCGCACAAAGGTTACTTTCGTGCTCTCGTAAAAACTGCACAAAATTACTCTTGATTCCCCCCTCCTCTGTTTTGAGTCACAATCCATTTCTGGACTCTAATTGCATTATTTGTATGGGAGACACACTCTAATGCAGTTTTTGGTGGTCCCTATTGTTAGGAAAAAATCTTCTCTCAAGACTCTGTTCTGTAGAACATCTTAGGATATTGCAAGCAGATCCTCAACTGTTATTATCGGCGCTAAGAAACATATTTTAGATAACCTCTGCAGCCTAACAAGTTATGAACTAATGTTTAAAACGTCTTCCTGCTTCACCGACCTTGTCGCAAGGAATTATGGGAAATTTGCCCGCTCCTCGTGTCCCTCAATCCTTAACTAAAAGACCGTAAACGCCGAAAGTGTAAACAGTGACGATTTATGCGTATACCTATTTATTTATTTCACCGGTAAGGCTGTTCACCTTGATATACTCCCATCTCAACACTATATCCGTTTGTTTTACATATTTCATATTGGTTTTATTTATTCCTTTTGTGTTTATTTCAACTCGAGGAACTTTATTTAATTTGATCTATATATTGGTGGTAGGTACTAACTCAGAGCTTAAAGAGCAAGGTGCAGTCAGTGCATGCCATTTCTTTCCCGCTGATAGCTCTGGAGGCCTTAGGAAAGCTCTCACAAATTCCAACGACCTTCAACCTCTTCTCACATAATTTTCTATTTGGAAACCAAAAAAGTCGCTAGGAAATTTTGATTAAGATAATAGGAATGAAATTTACACAACTCGCAAATTAATTTGACATAATTCTTGAAATTATTTTTGTGAAAACACTAAGCATGTCAGCTTTGCAATAAATTGCTCGTTATCTGAAACGCGTTAAAATTTACAGCCATTACCATACGGCTCACAACAGGAGCCATGGGTATTTAACAGACTGCGATGTGAAACTTCCAGCAATTCCCGAGCCTCTTCGCATATTTAAATTATGTATTCGAAGACACTCGTGTTTTGCTTTTTAGCCGTGAGTTTTAAAATAATTTCTGGTAGGTAATATGCAATTCAACTACACATCTCGATCCCACGCTCGTTTTTAGCAAGGAAGATTGTGTGCTATTATGAGAGTTGGTCAGTATATCGCCCAGGAGATGGATCGTTTAAAATAGAAGACATAAATCCCTTTCTTTGTACTCACGCGATCTACGCTTTTGTTGGAATTAACCAAACATCAGGCTCAATAAAAATTTTAGACCCGTGGAACGACGTTGACAATGGTAAGATTAAACAATTTTGGTTGAATCGTATAATACTAAACTTTAGGAGGGTTTCGTCGATTTAATGCAATGAAATCAAAAAATCCAAATTTGAAAACGCTATTGGCGGTAGGGGGTTGGAAGGAAGGATCAGTAAATTATTCTAAAATGGCCGGAAATACTTCTTTAAGAAGCAACTTCATTACAAGTGCAATTAATCTGATGAATAAATATGGCTTCGATGGCTTTGATATCGATTGGGAGTACCCAGCACAAAGAGGTGGCGTTCCTCAGGATAAGGTGTGGAAGCTATATTGATAGTGCACTAATATTTGGATTATAGGCCAACTTTGTAACACTGGTCAGAGAATTTCGCCAAGCGCTAGGGAATGGACGCCTGCTTTCTATCGCAGCTGGTGCTACTCCAAGTCAAATAGCAACGTCCTATAATGTATCCGCACTGATTCGGTAAACATAATGTGTCAATTATTGACAAAATACATCATTTCAAGCTTGTAGTGATTTGGATTTTATTAACGTTATGACATATGATCTACATGGCTCATGGGATGGAGTCACTGGTGCCAACGCACCATTATTTTCTTCTTCTGGGCTTTCTGTGGTAAGAGTCAGCGTTTATGGTTCAACTTTTGTTTAGTGTATGAACTTCAGTCTCAATGCATCGATGCGTGGATTGCAAATGGAGCACCCTCATCAAAATTGGTCATGGGTATTCCCGTTTACGGAAGAACATTTACGCTTACAAATTCGCAATTAAATGGAATAGGAGCTCCAACTTCCCAACCTGGAGCCCCAGGTCCATTCACACAAGAAGCCGGGATAATTGGTTATAATGAAGTTTGTTGCTTTGAATAGTTTTATGTACATTTACCATATACTTACTTAAATTTTAGATGTGTCTGAAATTGTTAACAAATCAATGGGTTGTTGTATGGCATGATGCTCAAAAGATTCCGTACGCGTATAAAGGGAACCAATGGGTTAGTTATGATGGAACACGATCAGTTAATATTAAAGTCAGTTTCTCTTGCAAGGAAACGTACAGGAAGTTTATATAGCATAATGCTTGTAGGTGACATACGTTAAACAGCGGGATTTGGGCGGTGCTATGATTTGGTCTATTGATACAGACGACTTCCGAGGAAAGTGTGGCTCAAAATATCCAATCCTTACCACAATCAAAAACGGACTAATATAACAGGAGAAACGCCAGAAACTATTTGGAAAGACAAATACAATAATGTAATATAAAATATATACTTAGTAGCATCTTTACAAAGGTTAGAAACGAAGTGGTTTACTGTTTTTCGTGTTTTCTTAATTTAAACTGTTTGCTTTAAAATTCATCAAAACAAGGGTTGCACCGACTAGCTCAAGTGAGTAGTACAATTTAGATCTTTAGCTTTTCACTCTTACTGGCACCAAAACTAATTTTCTTGTATTCTTTGACATAAATAAAATAGGACTTTGTTACCTAATTGAAAATTTACGCTTAGATCCTTTAAATTTAACCCAATTTAAAAAACGTAATTATTTAACAAGACACTGGAATTGTTTCGATACCCTACTTACGATATCTAGTTCACGGTGATTGAAATACAACACAGTAACAAAAATGTTTACCTCTGAATTCGGCTTAGATTGTAGTCCCATCGACTACCATAGAAATCATCCGGATTCAGGATTCCCCTTGGCCAAGGCTCGTATTCCTGGTATATGAAGTTGATAAGAATGGACAATTGTTCGAAATATGGAGATAGATACTTTCCGCCCAGATCGAAGGAGTCCCTTCCTGGATTTACACGACTTCCGGTTTCCTGATGTCGAGGTGCATCTTTGCTGATATTGGATCAGTTACTACAGAGATAAAAACAGTTCATCAGCTTCGGTGTGACTTGGATCACATAATGCACGGATAGAATATTTTATTTTGTGCGAATATAACTATATAATATAATCGCAATCTTTATTTAATATAGTTCCTCCGAAGATTAGATCGCTACCCCTCTCAGATTTTAGAATTACGCTAAAAAAATTGTTTATTCAACACCCTTTTTTCTCATTTGATGAGTTTAACGACTTCTGTTGGAGTGGTTCGTAATTGTATCAGTCATTCTGTGTTATATATGTTTTTTTTATTATGTTTGTTGTATTATATGCTAGTGTGTTCTTTATCTAATGACGAGTGTAAATGTATCAACATGTCTGCACAATATATATTATTATTATTATTATTTTATATTTTTAGTTTGCATAATTGTAAAACGAAATTAACTTAGATGGAAAACACTGACATGCCGCTCATATGAAAATTTATAATAAATATATATAATACATACGCTACTTTGCAATGAACTTCATTTGCTTCACGTCTTCGTCGCGCGTCCGAACTTTATTTAGGGACCTCAACCTTCGTATTGTTCACACAAGGTTTATACCGGTCCGCTTGAAAATTGTGGTCTTTTATTAGCGCAACAAATACCCCTAGCTTCCTGGAAATGAGAACTGTGCGATTGCGATTAACTTTCTTAGAATGTTTTGTTTTGTTTTACTCTTGAATGATTATATGTTAATTGCAATTATTTTTAGAATCTTTACTTCTGTCATAGATAAATACTGCTCTATGCTTCTGTACACATACCATGTCGGGTCAATATATATATGTACATAGAATTATCGTTAAAACCCTGTCCATCTAAAAATACTGGCACATCTCACCATCTGTGCATTATGATCAAACCTACGAGTTGAACGCTGGAGCAGTAGGTACTACTTATTCCCCCTCAGCATTCTAACTTCATGCCTTCTGATCCATTTTTAAACATTACCCATATGAAGTGTCGCAGGAATGAAATAAATTCACCTTGAATTTATTGAATGCAAAAAACCAGGCCTTCTTTCATTTCATAGCAGACTTTTGCAGAGTGCAAAAATGTAATTAATGCACATGCACACGTGTAATTTTTATTATGAAACTATAAAAGATAGAGGTACAAAACTCTCTGAATAAATATGATATAAATATATATGATTTAAACATGTTCCATTATGGAACGAAACAAATTTTTGAGTACAACAAAATCTCAATGATTTTTTGTAATCAAAATTTACTGGAAATAGTTAACAAAATATACCACTTAATTTATTAATACTTTCAATTTATACTTCACGAGCCAAATATTAAAACTATAACATTAAAGCAGGTACTAAAGATTAGATTCAGTCAAGTGTCTCCTCGTGTCTCCTTACCAAAAAAGACATGATTTTTGTAAGTTTTTGAGTTGATTTTCTTGAAGACGTTGTAACAAAAGGGCAGAATCTATAGAATTTTCACTTAAAATGATCAATTGTAAGAAAATGTAGGTAACCAGCGGCTTAGCAAATTAATTCAATGAAATCAATTCAAAGAATATGAGTCTTTCTTGGTTAGGATGGCAGTTTTATCACATTCACTGGGCAAGTGTAAGAGGAAATATCTCCTCACCAATGTTACAAAAAGTAAACAAAAGAAAAAATCGAGAAAAAGGAACGTACAATATAAAAACTTTTTTTCATTATAATTTACTCAAGGCATGTCACACCCTCCTCATCATTGTAGTCCAAAACTCTATACAGGCACGTACCCTTTTCTCCCGAAGCACCAAATCCACAATACTCCTTGATTTGGTCCACCAGTTGGTCTCGTTCATTATTAAGTGCTAGCACCTTATCACAAAAATCTGATACCTGTAATAATACAACTGATGAAGATACCTTAGAGATACGAAGTAATTTGAGTACGTACCGAAAGAGAGTCTCTTCTAGGCTGCTGGACAGGTTTGGTGATAGTCGAAGGTTTGACTTTAATTGGCTTAGTCGCGGTCGAAAGTTGAGTAAACATTTTTATTTTAATCTTCGTTCCCTTTGGTTCCTCGACCTTTGTGTTTCGTAGAGAACGTCTTTTTTTAACCGGTTCCTCTTTTAATTTCTTCGGTTGTCTGTTTCTTTTTACCGAAACCTCTGTTTGAATTCTATTCTTTAGGTAACTTTGCGGTGGAGTAGCGCTGGGATTATAATCGAAACCTATCTATAAGAAATGTTTGTTGAAATTTGGTACGATTTAACCCGATGTAGTTACCATTTTTCTAATCATTGCGATGTTGCATCCAATTTGGGGTTCACTTCCATCTTCATCAGCCTGTTCGTTAGACATGGTGATAGCTATAATTGACCACTACAGTTTATGATTGCAATCTACAGTGAAGCAAAATGTCAGTTGCAGTTAGGTTTGAAATCCCTATTAAAAATTAAATGAAAACCGTTAGCACAGTATACAATGCAATTATCCAACGTGCAATCCAGAATCTTCTGCTTTGACAACAGGAAAATAAAATGTACCAATGAATTGGCCGTTTTTTACAGGAATTTTTCTGATTGGTCCCTGACTTTCGATCAAAATCTAGACATTAGGCGCCAAAATCTAACATTAAACTACAAGTTCCTAACATACCGACCTGCATGTGGTGTTGCATACCTGGAAGGATTTTAATGTTCTGTTGAATATAATTTATCAAACTCTCATTCTCCTATGATTAGCGTAATCTATCCTTGGTTACTGCAAAAAATTGCGACCATGCGACCTGTACAATGTATGAAACAATTCTTTGACCATTGACTCATTTATTTATTTTTGACCTTTACTTTAAGCAAAGATAATACTACATTATCTTGGCTTTAAGTGTGCGGGGTTTCAGCCAATGTTGCTGTACACTCTACAGCATCCCAACCTACGACACATTACTTATCCATGCCATTTTCTATGGCAAGGGGTACATAAATAAAAAAAAATTAAAAAAATAATAAATAAGTGCCACAATTGTCGTTCAACGGTGAGACTTATACAATATACTTTTGACATAATTTATAACACTCTTTAAACTAATTAACACAGTTCACAATACTAGTCTAAATTGTTTTGTATCCAATCCACAAATGCTGTAACTCTCGTATAAACTCCAGGAAATCCTTGTTCGGCGCACCTAAATCCATACGATACTACACCTATTTGATAGTACGTAAAATTTTTATTCTCCAGCCTCGAATACATGAGTGGACCTCCAGAATCTCCTTGACAAGCATCTTTTCCACCTTGAAGGTAACCAGCACATAGCACTCTATGATCAATTGTTGTAGTTCTAAAGTTGATGAATGCGCGGCTGCATCTTTCATTTGTAACTACTGGTAAAGTCGTTGTTTGCAGTGTCGAACTGGATGGACCATCTACAGTAGGAGCAAGTGAGTTAAATATATTCAAGATATTTTTGTTCACTTACTGAAATATAACGCTCCCCAACCAGCTACCAATGGAGTATAATTTACAAAATCGTTAGATTTAAGTGGTTCATCTAAGGGCAAGCATATTGGTTTAACTGTAGCTGTAACACGTAGGTAATAATGTACTTCTTTGCCAATAAAAACTTAACTTACGATTTTTGTGCGGTTGTGATAAGGTTAAAATGGCGATGTCGTTGGTATACGAAGTTGGATTATACTGTTCGTGCACTTTTGCCTTTGACAATGTAGACGTACTCGGCTGAGCACCATCGTCGTCAGAGTACAAATCTAATTCGCCTAAACGCGCCAAATATCTGCAATCATGGATTTAAATTCAAATTAAGTCTCTAGTGTTTTGGCAAAGCGTAATTTGCGCATGTACATAGAACGACTAATCTGTGTTGGGTGCAATGCATGGTCAACTTACAGGTCAGGTCGGTTGTGTACGCAATGTCCAGCCGTCAAAATATGTTTATCGGTTATCATGGTCCCACCACATAGCCACTTTGGTTGTTCTGGGTTTTTGGAATTGCGATATCCTAAGGCAACGATCCATGGGTATTCTCCTAAAACACAGAGTTGGTCAGAATTGGACAGTCGTTTTCAACAAAGGACGAAAAGAATCTCCCAGTCATATCATGAATTTACTACGATAAATGGCGCTTTCGAAAAACCTCCTCTTAAAGGTACTGCTAACATTTTTGAAATTTTTCAATAGAGTTAAAGTTAAGCTTGTCCGCTTTGTATAGTTTAGGAACTTCAAATCTGTGAAAATGAACGCATATATCAATAATCAATGGGCTTTTCCAAATTTATAATTTATAAAGAACTTCTATAGGTGCCTATATGCATAACTACTACCAAGTATAGGTACATAATTTGTGACACTTTAGGTTTTTAGGGGTTGTAAATGAACCGGATTGTTGAGTGATAAACAGTATAGGTACCCTCATTTATTTTCTAAGTATAAGAAGTAAATCAGAACAGTATAGTGGATCTTTCAGTTTATTTACATTAGGTCATTGTTGATAGTAATTATCAGCAACTGACCTCAAATGCTACTTTAGGAAGAAAAGATATTCAGGGAATCTCCTCAATTTGAATGCAAAAACGCTTTTTTGAGGTTTAGATTGGGGTAAAACGAAATATATCGTTTATTTGTCGAATAAAAAATTGAACAGAGCTCAACAAAAACTCGTGATGATACAAATAGAGGGCGCTTAAAAAGCGCCACTTTTAAATTACGCAGCTTTTGTTTAAAAAGTCGTTCTCATCCTGTTTTGTGCAAATTTGAATAAAATGACTACGCGAGGATTATTTATTTGCATTTAAATTCAACCTTGAAAGTAATTTTATTTGCAATTACAGGAGACTGAGACCATAACGCATTGGAATTCTATTCTACATAATTTATATTATTGAATTACAGCATGGCCTACATATTTAATTTCTCGTACCCTTGACATTTACCTTTTACAAAAAAATATCACCCCAAGAAGTTGACGTTTAGTTGTTCGAAAATTCCATGAAAATTTATTACGCCTGCATGACTTCAGGACTAATTACCTAATTACTTTTTTGTAATGTAGTGTGTAATTATCTAATATTTGCTAGACAAATAGGTAACTCTGTTTTGAATAGTCGGTAGACTGTAATAAAAGTTGTTAATAGTGATTGCATAACATAATGCATCTAAACATATTGCTTCTGCCTCATGATCGATTAAGCAAATTCTTATCGAACTGTTATTTATGTCACCGAAACAACAACTTGACCTTGTTCAAATGACACCAATGTATCATACCTATTGATCAAAATGCAAGTCAGTTTCTACAAAAGTGTTCGAGTAGGTACTTATTGGAGGCAACACGCTCCCACCCACCATAGACGTAACATTTCATTGATCAAAAGTATGGATCTTTCACGTTCCGTTTCTGCTATTAACAAAGTTAAAAGGTGTAAAGCTAGCCTTGTTAGAAATTATGACAATTATTATTGCACGCTTAAATGCATGCTTTTACATTGACTTACCCAAATACGCTGGAACGCCGTTTACTATCCTCGTTTTGGAAGGTTGATTTAATCCGCAAAAGGGCGGCTTAGGTAATCCATTAATTTCATTTTGGGATACTGCTATATCAGACGGTGGAAACGCGATCCTTTCGGACGTCTCGGTGCTTGCCATTTTTACAGTTACCCGAGGGCAACAGACGAATGGGTCTTGTCCTTCCCATCCACAATGGGCTTGTCTTAGTAAAGTTGAAACGTAATCTGAGGGACCATATTTCGATAGGAGCTCCAAATATTCCTTACAAAATTTGATAGATATGCACTGTCCATCTTGATTAAATGGCGTTGTGCAGGAGTCATCTGCGTCAGAAGCACATAATGGATTTTTTAGAAATGTTCCTCGATATTTGGTTTAGTATCAAAATAAAAATTAAAAATAAAACTAACCTTGTGCACTGTTACGCGCCACAATTAAACAGATAAAAAACAGAAGAACTTTAATCATTCTTGTGGAGAATCACATGCACTTTGGCTCCAAAAGCAAAATTACCACGCGCGCTCGACTGTTTGAATTTATAATGAATATTTAATCAAACAGAAGGCTTATTTCAACATCTCCCGATGACGTCGTTGTTCTCGGGGATTGAATTAAGGCCATATACCATCAAATAGGTGATCAATTCAGATGCTATACTAGCAGTCAAGTTTAATTATTCGGAAAGTTGCACAACTCCACGCGGATTTTCCTATTTTTGTAGGTTTCATTCAGAAAAACGTAAGTATCCTGAACATTGAACTAATTCCGCAAGGTTGTCGAGTCCCTTTTTCTTTTCTTCGCCTAATTTCTTTTTAGATTTATAAGAAGCGTTACCTCGCGGATTTACGTTGTTCTGCAACCTCTACACAAATATTGCGGCAATGGGAATGTTGGTGAATCACATTTAATACAAATTGACGAGAAACGGAACTACCTTCTAGGAAATAAGTATGGTCAAATCTTTTATACAAGATTCTTTTACCTATTAGATGCAGATGCCAAGATTTTCATTTATAAATGACATAGGTATCTTTGGCTCTTTTGGACTAGGCATAATCAATTACTTTATGATTAGGTACCTCTTCGTTAGGATTTATTAGTTTCTGTACTTATTTGGATGTGTTGCTTAGTTTTGTAAAGATTTGATTTTCGTCAATTGTCCTGTAAATCGATTTTTTTTGCTGTAGGACAATAAACTATTGTTAATATTATTAGTTCGTAAATGATTAACACACAGTACATACATAGGTAGGTGCACTTGCAAAGATAGCAGCACCATTAATTTTAATTTTATTTTATTTATTTATTTGCCCAACAGATAATAATCCAATTACAGGACAAAATGCACAAATGTGCCTAAGCATAACAATAACAACAAAATACATTAATAAAGGTAAGCCTAGATATACCGGGTGGTGCCTAGCGCGACGCAGCATAGGGATTTCAATGGTAATTTCTTTATAATCAATTACTAGCTCCCCTAATTATTTTAGAGCAATAGTCTAAATACGTTTTTTTTAGAGAAAAAAATACTGCATCTGTTCATACTTTTAGTTATAATTTTCCATTTTTCAAAACCATAGAAATCGGCAAAATAAAAAGGTTCATTTTACAAAAAATCAAATCTGCCTTGGAATTACCTAAAAAAACAGCGATCACGTTTCATTATTTGCCTTTGACGTATATTAAATTTATACTTGTTTATTAATTAGTTAAAGAACTGCAAGTGCAATAACGGTCAAAATGTCCGTCAAAACCATCAGGAAAACGACAATACGAATACAGTCAACGTTTTGGCTGATGCAGTAGCGGAAAATCCGAATATAAGTTTAGGAACAAATCTTCTTCAAATCAGTTTTTTTTTCTTTGATTATGTAGGTACTCTGATTCCGGAAAATGATAAACAAATAGTATCTGATGCAGATGCATCATACATTCTCTAAAAAAACATTACCCTAAGATGCCTTTTATTGCGTTGGTTAGTTGAAACAGAATTAAATATGAAAATCGTTCGACGTCAAACAACGATAACTTAGATGCGATGCGCTTGTAGTTTTGTTAAAAGATTCCAAAGCATCACTGATTTATAAAAATGTAATTTTTTATTTTGTCGATTTCTACGGTTTTGAAAAATGGAAAATTATAACTAAAAGTATGAACAGATGCAGTATTTTTTTCTCTGAAAAAAACCTATTTAGACTTTTGCTCTAAAATAATTAGGGGAGCTAGTAATTGACTATAAAGAAATTACCATTGAAATCCCTATGCTGCGTTGCGCTAGGCACCACCCTGTATAGGTACAGCAAATTCTGTGTAGTGTGGCATGTATCCTTACAATGATTAATGTGCTCATATCATACTGTAGTAGCCAAACTAATGAACTGTACAATTTCATTTAATGAATTATAATGCAAATCACAACAATAGGCATATCTGTTCGCATTTACACACATGATATATATGGGCGATTTCAACAAAACATTCGTCCTCGCAGAAGTGTTGTTTGTCTAGCATTTATTCGAGGAATGAAGAACTTTAATGCACTTAACAGAAATTCACAGTCCACCATATTATTAATCAACTTGTAAAGAAATGTTACCGAATTGAGTATCCTACGGGACTCTAAACTATAAGGTAGGTTAAACCTCTCCAATAGCACTTGATTTTCCATACCTCTAGCATCACTTTTAAAAGCTAGGAATCATTGTAGGTATGAACAAACCATGTTCAAATTATACGACTAATTGACATTTTCATCAGCATTATTTATTTTTGCTTTTGTCCCACATGAGTATGAAAATTCTTTATTTATCCCGTGTAAGAATTATTTAGCGTGACACAACGAAGTTGAGATGTGCTCGATTTTCCGTCGTCTGTCTGTCTGTGTGTTTGTCTGTTCCATCGAGATCTCCCTAGTGATTTCAGGTTTTTGCTGCTATATTTATAGTGCTATGGTCTACATTTGCCCGTTACTCATCATTTACAGTTGTGTTACGAGGCAATACCCACTCGGTTTTGAAACATTTTTCAAATAGGTCTGTTACAAACGATTCATTTTACGTACCACAGCCCTTACCTCTTAAGCTCGTGCCCTATACTGCCTGGATCTGTTAGGCAAAGCTTTAGTAGATATTTTATTAGTGATCTATACCGAAGTAAGTAAACAGATGTTCATGTGGATCTAAAACTCCCAGACCACATTTTTAAGCATCTGTAGATAGTAATTGACCCATTGGTTTATAATTGTGTGATGATTTAACATTTCCCCTTATTCAACAATAGTAAAAAAAAGAAACGACGACTTACTAAATCCTCAAGAATTGTCAGGCCATCTTCAAATGTGGGAGTAGAATGCAAATTTTATATTTATTATACATTCTTGGATTGCTTGTAAGTAGGTAAATTGCTATATGCAAATAGAAATCCGTGGTATGGTCTGGCATAAAAATTTTCTAATTTGCAGTTCTAAAATGTACGTTCATGATTTACAAACGAATTTTTTTAATTTGTTAACTATATATGTGAATAATTGTACGTTGCTAAACGCTCTTCGTATAAAATAACCCATGAGAACATGTATGGAAAGTGTTCTGATGAAAAACGAACTGAGCAAATTAATTCACAAATGCCGGATATTTGAAAATCTTACCTGACTACGTTTTAACTGCTTGCAAAGGTTCCGTCGTAAAATTCCTGGCACTTGACCTTTGATATTTTTGGCCGGATTGTGTAGAAATATTTTCAAAATTTCGGAAACTACCTACTAATTGATTTCTGCATCTTAGCAACCATGCACGTTTTAATAATTCATAAGTACTTACTAGTGTTTCTATAATTTATTATACAAACGGGTAGTTTAATAAAATTTCTCTCTTTCTCTGAATAGGAACAAGTGCATAATACCACAGATTTAAATATTCTGGGATTATACCTATCAGTCTGACCAGTGCTACCTACGGTCCTCCAAAATTGTTAGCCGACATGATGATGAAATTAGCTATTAGGTATTAACGATAGTGCACTTGCATTTGATTTAGATTGGTGAAGTCGTTACTTTCATATAATCGTCTGTCTCGCCAAAATCACCACACATGCCACCATAAACTACTACAACGAACGATACATTTTGACATACAGTACACTCTCTATAATCCGGCGTATTTTGATGGGCGTGATAGAAGGCTCAAGTCAAGCCACATCATTGAAATAAAGGATTAGGATTGCTAAGATGCGTTCATTTTTTAGTTTGGTATTGCACTATTTAAATATTATTTTTTAGAGATGTCATTTTTAATTCTAAAAGACCTTTTATTAGTAATAATTAATAAGTAATATTAGTGATCCGGTATTTTCACTGATACTCTGATCCGATCTGCCACATTACTGAGTCTACTATAGATCTATAAAGTAGGTAGGTACTGGGATTGAAGGACCAGCTATTCCAAAAGAACGCTATCATATAAAAGAGAATACAGCTCTGGTACGTTTATATTTTGGTTGAGAAATATTTGGAACAGTAATAAGATTTTGCAAACTTATTATAAATAATGCATCTGTAGCACTAGGTTTCATTCTACTATTTAATATTTATAAATAAAAAAAAAACTGTTTTTGCTTTACTTTACATACATGAGAGTAGACAGATAATAAAATTTATTAAATTCAAGTACCCACTCTTAAATATGCAAAATAAATAAAAATGCATACAGTTTAATAACAATATTTTCAGTAATAAAATTTTTACTGCATCTATTTTCCAACTAAATTGATCAGTTTCAACATGGCAAAAATTAAGAGACATAATTAACAAGATATATATTATAAAATATAAGAATTGTAAATGTAAAATGTAATGCATAATTAATTATTGATGATCATATATACAATTTCACATTATATCACGAACACATTCAGTATCTAACTCTTGAATAAGACAACGCATAAACGTCATCTCTTTTCTTGCATTATCGAAAATCGTACGAGGATCGCTTGCCATACATCTTAAACAGTTGGGTGCAAAAACCATAGCGAGATTCGAAGCGTCCATCTTAGTATGCTGCACGACTTCCGGTTTATTAAAAGTTTGAAGAAAGCGGATAAGGTAACAAAGCACTAATCGATGGAGAGTAGGTAACCGCATCACTAAATCACAAGCGCGTCTGCCAGTCATTGGTTCCGCTACACATTCTGAATACAAAGAATCGGGTATAAGAGGTTCGTAAAGTTCTCTCAGCCACAACTTTAACAAATTGGCGGGAACGTGCGCATCACTAGGTTCACTGATCTCCCATCGGTCCATTTGGGCTTTCAATCTCGCCACTTCGTCCACATCTGCCGATACACGAAATATACCCTCCGTACTCAAACCGTGTAACCTTAACACTTGTTGCGAAAGCTCCACCTGGGGCCACGGTAAACGTCGTGTAGGCCACCGACTAGCTTGCAGTTGCATCACCTCTCGCAGAGTGTTCCCGAACAAACTGGCTTGAAATATTTGCATTCGAGCAGATTCCACATCGTCTGGTTGTGGACGACGAGCTATCCTCTTCCCGCCGACACCGATACGTTCTAATCTTTGGCAAGCAACTGTTGCGTAATGACTTACCTGTAAAAGAAATCAGTACAGTAACTTATAAAAGTCGCGTTAACTGCCGAGGTCTTTGGCGCCATCTATTTTATTATTATATAGCTTCTCAAGTATATTCACAGCCTTTAGGTACTGTAGAAGATTCTTTATGTTATCTTTGTTTCTTAGATTATCAGGTAAGTTACCAAAGATCGAGTACATTTGACGTAAAGGTGCATATAGTGGGCATATACACACAGTGATAGGTAATGTACAGTTGGCACACACCAGGGGTGGGTCTTTTGTTAATAAATGCTTGTGTGTTGCCCTATTCTTAACCTATGTAGACTGGTCATGTCTTTTCTAGGAAGCGACAGTGGTGCTCTCCACCCATTAATTGGTGTATGAACTCTATTTAGGTGTGTATTGTACTGTTGCCATGTTTGTTGCCATAATACATCCATTTTCTTTTTCAGATATTTGTTAACGTCGTTAGAACTAGAGATCCAAACCTTTTCTGTTGTCTCATTTCTCGCTTCTATAGCTGCTCGATCAGCTTTTACATTGCCGCTTATACCTACATGACTAGGGACCCATAGGGATGTAATAAGAATATCTAGGTTTGCGAGATCATCTGCACTAATGGATGTTTTGAAGATAGATTTTGCAAACTGACTAGAGAACTCAGTGACTCGCTTATAACAACAAATTCATTTTTATCTGAATACAATTTGCAATATCTAAGAGCTTGTCAAATTGCATACAGTTCAGTTGTGTATATAGATGCGTGGATTCCCATTGACCATTCATACTCAGCGTCATCAGTAGAAAAGGCAGAGCCAGTACCCATATTTGTGCCATCGGTGTAGAGAAACATATAATCCTGATAAGAGTTGACAATTCTGTTACATTCTCGAAGATAAAGAGATGGGTGAGTTTCTTCCTTGTTATAGACTGTTAAATCTAATCTGACGTTAATATTAGGCACTTTCCAGGGAGAAACCTCAAGCGGCTTTAATGGTAACATGCATGGTAGGTAAGCATTTATTAATCCAAGGATGTGTTGAACATTCCACCAAATGGGTTTATGTAATCTTCCCCAGTCATTTAGTGATCTTACGTTACTAAACATGATATCATAGTTCATATTGCCAGGAATCTGGTGGATGTATTAAAGTTGGAATTAAATTGCATAAATGCATTCAGAAGTTATTAAAGAATCTATCAACTTACTATACTAAATTTTGCTTCATAGCTTTTGACCTGGTTGTTTTGAAATTGTTCATCGAGTACAGATAGTAAAAATGTACCAAAATATTCAATTGTAAGGTTACAGTTAGAAAAGGTGCAATATTGTTGGCACTTCGAACACAGTACCCATGCACTCCCACCAGATCTGGGACAAACAATACCATTTTATGATTTAACTTGTCCAATCCAATCTAAAAATCAAGTCTAAATCTGTTCTACTTATTCCATTCCATAGTTTTATTTTGAAGTGACTACTTCTTATCTCTCGGTATGCATTATATATGAGGTAACACACGGATTCCAAAGCTGGATATATATTACACCGCCAAGCTTACGATCCAAACGTAATAAATCTACCCTATTTTCTGAGGTATTTGTCTAGGTATTTGTGGAAAATTCTTAAACATTTTTACTAACCTATGAGATTGACTAAAAAAGGGCTTATGAAGATATTGGTCCTTTATTGAACCGAATCAAGTTTCTTTTCGCTTTTTTACCTTTTAAAATATGTCGACACTTAAAACAACCCAAACTACTAAACGCCGTGTTACGTGATACCAAAACGTCTATGATAGGTCCATAGTTATTATTATGGAAATATTTGACTTGTTTTTATGATAAGTTGTGACGTCCTGGCTAGAATAATACTTACTTGTACATGAATAGGCCATCGAGCAACATCTGGAAAACAGCGTGCGAATGTAGGATCCCGGTGCCGATTTAAATAACCAAGAAGAGCCGGTTGAAACGTAGGAGAGGGATTAATAAATGACAAAGCGATTGTAAGCAACTCCCAACCTCTTAACAATGACTCACGCCTCGGATTTTCGGTAGTTTGTCGACACAGTTGCAAAAATAGTTCGTCCCTTAGCACACACTGTGTGTACGACACTGTGATAATTTCAACCAGAAGGGAGTTAAGAGATATGCCGGGCCTCGCTTTGCGATCTCCCATGTACATCTGAACCTGCCGAAACATTTCCAAAGCCTGCCTGGCGTAAGGTTTGCTCGAGGCAAGTAAAGGGCGTGTTAGACTTCGCGAGGACCAGCTTAGAAGTTCTCTAACACTGGCTTTGCGTCGAAATAAGCCTCTACCGCCCAAGTTTAAGTTGTCCGCGGCAAATTTCTCCATGTCTCCTTCCCTTTCTGGTTGGAGAGGTGGTTCCGGTAAAGGTTTTGATGATGGAGTACATGGTTGCTGACGAGGCTGCTCAGGGATAGCCACTGGCAAATTTAAATACTCTACTGGTCGTACACGATATGGTAAGTAACTGCCCTCAGATTGATCTGAATCTTCATTGTCTGGTTCATGTCCAGTAAGAGATTCGCTTCCACTATCCGAGTGTTCGCTATCTGTATCTCGATTATTAGTCAATAAAAAATGTTCTAAGGGAAGTAGATGTGAATCATGCCAATTTGAATATAAGGGTGCTTCGGGGGCGCACTGACTGAAACTGCTGCTACGACATAAATCACTAGACTTCCGCCTCAACTGGGGGGTACTTGCGGATAAACTTAAAGCTTGTACTCGTGAATGAGATTCACCAGTTTGCGTACCCTGATGGTTTGTTGGTGTAGTTTTACAATCGGTATTATGTTTTAAAGTTTGTAGTTTAGCCAAAGGTATGATATCGCAGTTGGTCGGTTTATGCCATACAGTACACTGTGAACTCGCATTGTAATAATAGAAACGAGCTGTATTTGAATCGAATAGCTCCCACCACTGATTAGAATTTGTACGCTTCACTGGTACGCCTTCAGGTGGATCCCATACACATTCTCCAGTTGTTAAATTCGCATACATATGTTCTCTCGTTTTGGGTTCGATAATTTCGACCCACTCGACTCTGCAATTAATTATGATTAGTTTCACTTCAAGTCGAGAATGTAATGGTACCTGTAAGTGCCAGTGGCCATTTTTTAACATATTTTTTATTCAACAAATTGATCTGGCCCTTGTAGTTAAAAAGTAGGTCCCAGTTTCACTCATGATGGCAAAAGGTCCGAACCAATTGTTAATCAAATTATATTTATGATGTCCGCATTATGTCTGTGTAATTTGTTTATCATCTATGACATTTATTGCATATCAAAATATTACACAAAATATTATATGGGAAGGGCACAGCCATTATTTATTTTAACACCATACGGCAGGGCTGGCTTCAGCTTCAACGACCTCATTTATATTTAATAACTCCCATTAGAAAATAGAAATTATTTATTTGTTTCATCCGAGCATTCTCTTTGCGGAAGCTAAGATGGTTATTAGATAAAATTTACTCATAAGAATGGAATTGTGGTAAGAAAACATCAAATTATAAATAAATACAGTGACGTACTAAGTGAAAGTAGCGAAACATCAGACAAATTTGGTTGCATTCGGTTACATACGATATTTTTATCAGAGCATGCAGTTGTGTTGAATATTTTAATGCCCCTTTCTTTACACTGTCAAATTTAAACAAAACTTGGAACCCATATGGATTATAGGTTCCGGTTTGGTTCCCTTTAATGTAAAATTCTTTTTAAAGGTCCCGCTACCGGTTCTGGTTCTGTAACTCCATTAATTTTCGGTTTTGGTTCCAGTTTTTAAGGGTTCCAACATAAAAAAATAATATATATTTTTTCAGAAGAGAAGGAGAAAGCTGCGCGCTTAGAGAAGGAAAGAGGGCTGCGAGCGACCGGGATAGGATCGCCGCCGACCGTGTCAAATATTGACAAAATGTAAATAATAACACGATGTTTTCTATACAGAGGGCTTCGTTTTTATTGATGATGTACACATGTAATCCACACGCCACTGCCACATACACTTCATAAGAAGTTAGGTATGGTCACCACAGACATAACCTAACAAACCATATTATGTATTGTTTACATCTCGGAGTAAGAACTAATTTCTTGCTCTGAGATTTACATTGTTTAATCCTTGTATAATTTTGTTCTAATTTGGGATAGTGTTTCGGGGTATTAACATGGAAGGCCACACATCAAACGAAGATGTACTCTCAGAAGCTTACAAACAGAAAAAGGTTTTAGAAAATGTATCAAATTGGCAACTGGGGGAGAATCCCCTAACAGAAATAACGGAAGAGCAGTTAGATATCTTGTACCAAGTGAAGGATTTAATTGAAGAGAATTACTACGGAATGTCAAAGGTGACACTTTTTAGTATTGGGTGATCGTTAAAGTTTGTACTTCATTTTTAGACAGAGGACCAAAAATCAGTACGTACCTTGGAACAAAATAAACTGGATATTCCTACAATTAATACACACAAGGATTACGTACAGTGGATGGTGAACGTTGAAAAAGAAGTGAACCTGGAAAACTTAAACGATTACTTTGTCTTTCACGATAAACTTGAGAAACAGTCTTTGGAATGTGAAAAGTTATTTAAACATGTATGGTGTAGGTGTGTAATGTTTTGGTAGAATTTTCTTTTTCTTCTGTAGGTGGAGGATACATCGAAGTCAGTCGAGTTCTTACATGAGCAATATCAGGATGTGACTGCAAAAACGGATTCATTACATAGCCTTAGTGAGCAGCTAATGAAACAGCAAAAGATTCTAAAGGATAAAAAGGCGGGTTTAACGAAGCATCTCCATTATTTCAAGTTGTATCGCACATTATTAAGCAATGTTAATCACTATTCTTCTAACGTTAGTAGCGAGGAATTTATGGAAACGCTAAATCAGATTGACGATTGTATGAGTTACATTCAACTGCACGTTAGTTAGTTCTTTAAAAATAATACCCCCTCTTTAACATTGCAACTTGCAGCCTAATTTTAAAGAATCAAAATCCTACACTGCGAAATACGAAAATATTCTTGCAAAAGCGGTGATATTTATCAAAAGGTACTTTAACGATGTTGTGGCTAGTGCAACAAAACAAGTCACAGATCCAGATAAAGCAACTAATTTGTTAGCACCTGGTAATGACGAATCTCAACAAGTGGAATCTGCTTTTTCGTTATACTACGGTAAATTCCAAAGTGCTGCCGCTAAAGTAAAACCGATAATTAATCACATTGAAGCTAAAGTGGATAAGCATACAATGTAGGAGAGATAATTGTAATTTTTTAGTATTATGACTTGGTGTTTTAGGTATCAGCAGTTACTTTTCGATTGTCAGCAGACTTACTTTTCGTTGAGATCGCCGATTATGACTGATGCAGTTACTAAGGCATTATTGGATTTAAAAAATAAGCATAAATCCGATCACAGTATACTGTTTAGATCTGCTGGGTTGTTTGTAATGCAAATTTGTCAAGATGAATCTACTTGTTTTAATTACTTTTTCTCCAGCAATTGTCCACAGCTTGAGTACATATATAAATAGTCGTCTTTATGGTCTAACCGTTTTCTTGCAGCGAGTATTTTGGAATATTATCTCAGCAGTTGTATGACATGCTCCGACCCTGCTTGATAAGCATTTACCATTTGGAGGTTCTGACTGAACTATGCGGTATTCTGAGAGGCGAAATGCTAAACGATCAAATTCAGAATAATGGTAAGTCGATAAGACAGTTACTGGTTTGCAACAATCAATTTTGCAGAAATCTTGAGGAAATTTAAAGAAGTTATACTCCAACTGCTAGAGGACATTGAAGAACGTCTCGTGTTTCGTACTAACATCTTTTTCCATAATGACTTGAAATTATATCAACCTTCACCTGGTGATCTTGCGTACCCTGATAAATTAGAACAAATGGAGGTGAGTGCTTGGGCAAGCGGAAATTGGTACCATTGCTAGTATTTTACATGCTTCGTCAATTCTAGTTTAGATCTGTGAGGCACAGATCCAAAGGATAACATAAAAAAGATTTTGCAAAATTTCGTTTTTTCCGGATATTTCCGAAAGTAGTCGACATTTTTTCATATATGTCCCAATTTCTCTATCATGCTCTTTCACTGGTTATGAGTTATTTGAAAAGCGGTTCTCCGAGTCGAAAATGTTCCTTCGCGTATATTTTACCACATCGCGACAACCGCGCTCGCTTTCTTCAATGCCTTTTTTATCGCTTATTACCGCCAGACATACTTTGGTTCACGTTCGCTATGAAGCGGTATATGTAATTTTCCTATGTTGAACAAAATTGCTCAAAACTAAATTTTTGAAACGGCAAAGCGCCAACTTCTCGTTGAACCTCTCGGAAGGGTGATTCAAAAAATGTGATTCAGTGATCGGTTTTATTCGTATTTTCATTTTATTACTCATTCTCTTGTCTTTTCACAATGTTTATATTTATAAATCGTCATCATACAGTTTCTCAAACACACAATGCACAATTCGAAAAGGGTTTTGTGAATTTTAATTGGTCCAAATTACAGCTCCACATATTTTAACTTTAACAATATTTACAGAATATTACGGAGGAATTGGAAAGTCGCGCCGAGTCAAGGGGATCGTTGGAGTCTCAGGAGGTTGCGAACATAAACGCCAGGCAAGTGGGACAGTTCCGTTCATATACAGGAAGTATGTTTTGTGTAAACTGACGAGCTTCCTTTAATTTTGTTAAATTGGAAATAGATTCGCCTGCAGATTTACATGGCATGTGGTATCCCACAGTGAAGCGTACCCTAGTCTGTTTGTCGCGTCTTTACTGTTGTTTGGATCGCGAAATATTTCAAGGATTGGCTCAAGAGGCACTGTGCATTTGTGTTGAGACGATCGCAAAAGCGGAAAGTCTAATATCTGCCAGAAAGGTAACCTATTAGGATAATTGCCTGTTTATTTATACGGTCTTTGTGCAGACTTCTTTGGACGGACGTCTTTTTCAAATCAAACATTTGCTAATTTTACGCGAGCAAATTGCTCCATTCCAAGTCGATTTTACGGTAAAGGAAGTCGGTCTAGATTTCAGCAATATAAAAACGGCTGCGATGGGATTAATTCAGAACCGAAATAATTTATTTACCTTTAGTAGTCATAATGCTGTTTTGGAATTTTTACTGGAAGGCACTCCCAAGGTTAAAGAATACTTAATAGATTCCCGGAAAGAAATTGATAAACAATTGAAAGCGTCATGTGAAGCTTTCATTGCTAACACAACAAATTTGTTAATCGGAGACGTTTTGAAATGGATCCAACAAGTAAGTATACAATTACAGTTAACGTCTTGCTAAAGTCTTGCTTTAGGCTAACAGTTACCTGCAAAATGCCAATTCTCCTAGTCCATTACACAGCGAAGAGTTTGGAAAAGCGCAAATTCTGTCCAGAATTATTAGCGAAGCCAGAAAAAATATAAAGCTGAAAATTCCAGAAGTTCAACGTGGTATGCAACTCTATCTTGCTAACAAGGAAACAGAATTTATACTCTTCAGGCCTATAAAGGTAATTGCGAAATCTGATTTATTTTTCCCAATTCTTTTTTTAGATTAATATTATGAATGCGTTTATGCAAATCGAAACCATTTTGGAAACTGCTAAATATAGCCACGAAGATCAGCTAATTGTGGCGTGTCCGACTCCTGAACAAGCAAATGTGTTAATTTGCTCGGTATCATTGGCATCTGAGCAGGATAGTCAGGATTTGAGTCGATCAGCTTCTGTAGTACCCAAAGTTGCAAAAGATGTATCTGCACAATAATGTGCATCCATTACTAGGATTTGGATTGAGTAATAATTTAATAATTATTATTCCAATAGTTTTTCATGAATATTTTCAATACAGTTTGTTGTTGTTGTCAACTTGCCTTTCTATTACAACATTGTTAATTACCGTTCAAATTTATTCAGTACCAAAAGCAGTCTCATCACAAAGGTAGGTTTAGTCAGCTATTTCATCTATATTTACGTGACGGTGTATGCAACAAGAGCGATGATTAAGTTACATTACAAATTACATGATAATGGACATTGGTAGGTATCTACTTTCTGTACATATGTGCTAAATATGTGTGATATCTTCATCATAAGACTAGAATACGTTCAGGCGTAGACAGTGCCAGACTGTTGTGAATTCTCGAACGAAAGAGAGTTATAAGCTCATAACTTGTATGGTGGGATATTGCAATTGGAGCATATCTGAACAATGTAGTCATCTTTTCTGCAACGGTAGCCAACAGTACAGTAGGGAAGAAACGTAAAATAAAACACTGTAATGGGGTAATAGTTTAATAGTCAAGAATATCGAATGAGCAATAGTAAACTTTGTTAGCAGAGTCCCACCCCTAGGCCCAATGAGCTGGTCCTTTGTGCAGGAAATGCATGTGTATGTTAAAATTCAAGTACAGTCTTAAGGTACCTTTACACTATAATATATCTCACATGATTTTTTATATGATATGTTATATGATATTTACTACCAACATATTTTTCGTATGAGTTTTAATGTTTTACTTTACACTTGACAGGTTTTTTTTTCGAAATTGGTTTCTAGTCTATAACTTTTGACTGAGAAGTCTAATCGAAAAAGTACGAATTGTTTTGGATTCTACGCACCGAAATTAATACGAAAAAGTGTTTTCCCCAGAAATTTTGGTGCAGTCGATTTTTGGAAAAAAGGAAGGTTATACACTGCCTTTTTTTTGCCCCGAAAAAAAAATTCTCTCAGATCGACCGGAAAAAAATTTTTCTTATAGAACGTGGCCTGTAGAATCCATAATTTCAAACAGTTCCAAGATTGGGCTACTAGTTCAAAAGTTACAGTTAGGGAATGCAATCCCGCAGCAAAATCTCAATCCCGGTATTTGCGGGATCGTTAGATGTTAATCCCGCGAGAACCCGGTATTTGCGGGATCCCGCAAAATTTTAAATAAATTGGCAAATAAGCAATTTTGTGCGGTTAACTTCCGTATTAAAATAAATCGCTAATTATCACAATAAATATTCAACAAAAAAGCACCTTCAGGCTAACTTAGAACTCAAAAAAATCACCTGTAAAGCACAAATAGGTGAACTTCTAAAGGGCCTCAAAAATCATAGTGCATTTTTAACGAAAACAGTTTAACAATTATTTTAAAAATAATTTCTCCGTTATGCGTTTCATTAACAAACTTAGACCATATAGTACATGGACTGCTATTAGCCCTATGCTTTCAATACAAAATGGGTGGTCACGGCTAGAGGGCACTGTAGTCGTGGGTATGTGAATCTCAGGGTAAACTAAAGTCGTATGAACACCACTCGGATCGCGTAAAGAGTAGCTTTTATGGTAACCGCGTAGTACGGGAAGCTTTAAATACTCTTCATTATATTCTATACGTCCACAAATAAAAATAAGTTTGCTTTTTTTGGGATATCTAGGTGATTAATTAATTGACGTTTGTTAATTTATAGGTTGACAGTCTCAAATCGTGTCTCATCGGACAACTTCGGACAGACTCGTTTACCCTGAAACTCACATACCCAGGCGATGTCCTTGACCATATTATAGTTACAATTAGCAGTCCATGTACTATATGGTCTAAGTTAACAAAGCAAACAGAGTCGTCCCCTTGGTCGACATTAAGGATGAGTGTACCCTTATTTGAAAGATTACCCCAAACATTTGAAGGGTTAATTACCAATCAAGACACTATTTGACAATGTGTGTCTGAAAACACCACTACAACCAAATACCAATATACTCGTAAATATTTATTGTTTATGTAATTTATTCTTTCATTAGTAACTAATATACCTATAATCATTGATTATACACACCTATAATCAATGATATAATCAAAAGTTTACTGGTTTACTCATAAGTATTCAGCTTTTTCAGATAAGTACAACAGCAAAATGCGAAAAGTAACCATAAAAGGGCGGGATCACTTGGATATTTAAAATAAGTCATGTCATTTGTCATGCAGAAATAGAAACATCCCTATTCCACGATTTACATATTATTTCCATATTATTTCCTTACGATTTGTCTTATGACAGCCATAATACCAAAAAAAGTATAGTGTAAACACAAATCTAAATGCTTGTTACTTATCATATGACAAATCAAATGAGAAGTATGATAGTGTAAAGGTACCTATAGATGTCGTAACTGTTTCGGTTACAGTGTTTCTATTCCTGATTTGTTTGGTTGTCTTGGTAGATTTGTGCGCCACTGAGGTTGAATGCGACCAATAATTGTTTCTTTCGTCAGTGCCCTCTCTGTTCTCCGATACGCACGAACAATTTGAAAGCAGACATACAAAACTGTAAACGAGGATAGAAGATTCTGATATACGTAAACGCAAACAAGGAGAAATCGCTCTCTCCCGAATGTGTGGATAAATATCACGCCTATTTTTATTTAGTAAATTGATTTCGGATTTAATTTACTGTTACAGTTCGACAGCAATATGTAAATCGGGGCGAATAACGCGTGTTTAGTTAGTGTTGATAGTGTTAAAATTCGAGTGCAGTTAGAAACGTAAACATGGCTACTAGTCTACATATTTTTTATGCTTACTACTTAGGGCAATGAATGTAATTATCTGCAAAGAATATTGGATTTACATTATGACATCCAATATACTTATAGGACACTCAGGTATGTTAATCAAACCAAATTTCTCTTTTCATCTGTAAAAAATATGGTCTCTGAATCTTCCTTGACCTGTGGCAATTTTCAAGTTATGTTGTCGATGATGAAGTGTATCTTTTTAGAGGAGTGCGGCCGTTTTGCAGGCATCTGTCTGCATAAGTGATGAACCTATTTGGTTGTCTCTTCCCGTGTGCACTGCAGCACAGCTGGTGGAGTGTAGGCAGTGAGCAGTGCATGACTGAAGAATTTGTTAGCAGAATGGGTGCAAATGCTTCGTCTACTACTGGAGACTCCGGAGGACTGCATGGTATGGGGCTGAACGACTCCTCGATATCTGGATACCGTGATTCGATGGGTGTGATCGTTAGGTATGTTGTGACTTGGAGGTTAAGTTTACCTTTTGATCTTGCACAATTGAGGTTTTCCCGGAGTTGTGGTATGGGAATTTGAGGCACGTAAATTTTAGTTGATTCATGCAGAACTGAATGTTGATTGAGTGGATTTTCCTCTGGATTTTAGCAATTTTTGCCATTACCATACTTTCTTTTATGCAGAGGTGTTGAAAGTAAAATTAACTGTAATGCTGTGATTGGCTCAAATTTTGATTATTCCTGCAAATGTTTGGGAAAAGCACGACATTAACTGCCCATTCCTGTCTCACACATTGAGTTTAATGAGTTAGGTATATTAATAAACTATTATCATTTACTGCCATAACTATTAACTCTCTTGGATTATCCAAATGGTTCCTCAAGTTAGTTTAAGATATAGTTCTGAGAAATTATCCACTATGTTGGAATTTGTAACGAAAGACTGAAGACTGACTGGATGTCAAAATTGTGAATTTAAACCATCCGACACAAAAAAAATGTCATCAAAATCCGACCAGCCATTTAGTTCAGCCACAAACACATGTAGGGAAGAATTTTCAATACAGGGTGTTCCTAAATATGAAGTGCATATGAAAGGGGCCAATTCAAAGGTTTTTTTATTGTTATTGTTGAATAATCTGTGGTTTTCAAAATAAGTATACAGGTCGAGATATAGGGTAAAGAAAAAGCTTCGAATGATTAAAAAAATACAAAATAGTTTCTAAAACATTTTTGATATTTTAATATATATATTAAAAAATTTTTGGATCTTAAATTTTTCGAATTTGTTTAATGATATACTTATTCGAGGTTATATTTCACATACTTTTTAGATTAAAATGTTCAAGGTGTTCCATTTAAAAAATGAGATGAGATCCGACAACTTTTTTACCTAACCCCTTTCCGAAGGGGCAGATTATTTGAATACTTCCAAGTGGGCTTTGCAATATTTCCGGAAATATCGCATGGTTAAAAACGAAATATTTCCCATAAATTCTTGAGAACATTCTTTTTTTATTACATTTTTTTATGTATGTTAAATAAACAATTTAAAACTTGATGCGTTGTATTGTTTTAAAAAAAATAACTTTATTAACAGATTCATTGGGTTGGTATATTGTAATCTGTATATGTAGAATAGCAAGTATAGAAGATGAATATTACCGAAAATTCCCAAGTATTCTCGAAAGTTTCCGAATATTCGCAACGATAAATAAATTACGGGAATTTTACAACACTACCTGAAAGGGGTTGATTGAAGCGCGCCAACGAAGTTTTATCGGTTGTTTGCCCTGCATTCAATTAAATATGCAGTAAGCTGGCGTCGCATTTCACTATTTGTGCGTAGTCATACTGTAAAAAATAAGGTAATCACTTTTTTTTGTATTATTAGCGTGCCTTTAAGGGTGGTCGTTTAAATAGTAGGAAGAAACTCCTTAAAGAGTCGGCACCTTCCTATTCTGGAAATGTCATTAATATTTTATGTGCGAACCACCTAGACCTAAAAGAAAAAAAAAAGTTTGCAGTTTAATATTCATTTTAAATAATGAACACCTTATAATAGTTGGGCGAGGGGTAAAGTACTTTAAATTTTGGGTACACTAAAATTCTAGGAAATTTCAAAAATTGTATAAAATATATGTGTGTGCATGTGCGTTTGGAAAAAAATTCTAAAAAATCTTAAGACAAGTTCTAAAAAATTCTAGAAAACGCTTTTTTTGCTGCACGAAGATTTATACAGCACAGTGTGATTTGGCAACACATCACCACCATGTCCTGAAATGGCATCTCATAACTCACAAAACCTCAAAGGACTTAAAATGTGTACACTGTAATATATACGAAGTTCGCAGGGTCTGATTGCTGTCTGTATGTCTCTTATGCCTGCGTTCATCCGATTGTGCTGAAACTTTAGAGAATGGTTGGACGTATGTTTGGAAACGTTTCTGAGTTAATAAAACGGTATTCTAAATTCCCACGGGAACAGGAACAAAAAACACGTGATTTTATGTTATACAGTCGAAAAGAGACATTTAGAATATAGGTTTCTTTGAAGGTGTATTTCGAAAGAACTTCCCATGGGTAAGGAGATTGGCGAAAGGCCTACGAAGTTCGTACCCCCTTACGAACTTCGGCGGGACTGCTAGCATTTAATTATTTGTTAATCGGCGGTTTCCAGTTTTGTTTAAATCGGGCCGGTTGTTTACATTGTTTAAAAAGTGCAAGACTTTGCTCATTTAAACTAATCTCTATCTTGAATAATAACAAAGGTACGCATAAAATTCTACTGGATCTGAGACACCCTGTATAACCCAAGAAGCTCACTTCTTTTCTAACCATTGGATCCTTAATTTAAAGAATGGAAGGGCTACTTGTAGCAGTGCCGTAACTAGGCATTTTTCGAAGGGGTGCCGGATCAGGTTTTGGCGCCTTATCACTTACCATTGAGCTATAAAACACCGTACATTTTTGAGAGAAACTTTACACGAAATTTTAAAAGCACTGCGCTACTTAAATTTTAGAAAAATGCTTTGAATAATTAAGTCTTTCACTCAACGAAGAATAGAAATACGTTTATTTATATTGTTCCCAATTCTCGCGTCAAATTTAGCTATGACATAGGATACAAGTCGTAGAAATGATTGCGTCTTAGAATAAGGGTGCAAATGCTGGTCACACTAATACAGACTATTGTATAGATCACAAATAAAGTATTATTATTATTAGTTTAAATTTGCAGCCTTTTCCTACCGCTGTAACTTTGTTCTACAAGGGCCATTCAGAAAGTAGCAGACGGTTTGAAATAAAAAGTTAAGAAAGTGTAAGAAACAACTTTTATTATATACATTTGGAAGCTACACTCTTAGGGTATTTTTCAACATAGTCGCCATTCATATTGAGGCGCTTATCATAGGGTGGTACAAGTGTTTTGATTCAAACTTTGTATACCTCCGCCGTCTGTGGGGGCGTCAGAAGTGGGTACCAACAAAGGGAATGTGGTAGCCCCCTGACAAGATCTTATTGATTGTGGAGTCAAAACTGGCTAATAAAACTACTGATCTGCCACACAAAAATGCGCTGAAATCCCTTGGATGTTCCGTTCATCCTAAAGGACCGTAAATTTAGTTTTAATTATATTTCACTGCACCCTGTATTCGTCTTTAGCAAACTATTAGAATTTAACCGCCGTTCTTGTCTTTTATGACTGGCCTATACGGTACACCCTCCCCCATTCAGAGCGCGGTGCCGCGGCACCTTTGGCACCTACCTAGTTACGCCACTGACTTGTAGTATGTAGGCGTAGGGAGATGTGCTCTATTGCTATCACTTCTGTGTATTTTCCAAGGGAACAAATGGAGAGTTACATACAATACATTTAAAAAGTTTTATTTTTGGGGTAGTATGAAGTAAAAGATTCTCTTACGTTTCAGGGAAAGAAAAAAGAAGGTGGCAGGATTAGCAACACTAAAAAAGAAATTTATTAGGCGGAGACGTTCATCGAAAGCGTGTGATCATGGTCGCATGCTTCGTGAGTTAGTTTCGGATTGGAGTCCGTTAGAAATAGCGGCGTTGTTAGAAGAATATGAAGCTTTAGCGGCCTTGAAAGATTTATGTGTGCAGGCCGAATTAGCGAGGCCACCCGCGGCGACCTTCAAACAAGACTTATCCGCCCTGTACGATTTTAAGTATTGCACGGACGCTGACCTAGTTTATCGCGGGGCGTGTTTTCCCATACATCGCGCTTTATTATCGTCTAGGTGTCCGTACTTTCGGGATTTGCTGGCGGGCTGTCCGGGATACGGCGCTAGGATTTGTCTCGAACTGAGAACGACGACAGTCGATGTACAGTTATTTTCCGCTTTGTTACGTTATCTCTATACGGGTGATATATGCCCCCATGATACAAATATAGATTTAAATTTGCTTAGACGCTTACGTGAAGAGTTTGGAACACCTAACGCTTTAGAAACAGATCTGCGATATTTATTAGAAACCGGCGACTACGCCGATGCCGCTCTTGTGTTCACATCAGATGGTTCAGACTGCCAAAGACCGGATTCGGGAAGTTCGGAATACGGATTTAGACCTAAGTTAGAACTGCCGTGCCATAAAGCAATTTTATCGGCGAGATCTCCTTTCTTTCGCAACTTGCTTCAAAGGAGATCTCGTACAGGTGAAGAACATACCGAAAGAGCTCTGCATATCATTACGAGAATTGTTTTGGATGAAACTGTGATACCAAAACGGTAAGTTTACGAGAAGTGGTCGAATGCAGTAATTATTGCGTCGATTTATTAGATATGCGAGAGTACTCCTTAACGCCATTTATTTGGATCAAGTCGACCTATCGCTTATATCAAGAGGGGGATGTGGCGGAGGCCTCGGTGAGGCGCAAGCTTTAGCTCATACGGGACGAGCTAGACCTTCGCCTCTCGAGGAAGCAATGGAATTGTACCAAATTGGCAGATTTTTGGAGTTGGATATACTGTCTCAAGGCTGTGAAGATCTCATTCTTGAATGGTTGTCATTGGAAACTTTATCTGTGGTATTGCAGTGGTCCCATCAACCTCACGGTTCCGCATGGGTTCATCGACAAGTAAGTTCTACTTCAAATTAAATAAATATGCGGATATCCCGAAAAGGCCACCGACATGGTAGTAAACTGACCTTTTACTATTCATAATTTTGTGAGAGGTTATCATCAATATTTCATATCAATTTCCAGTAAATTATGAAAGAAATTGACCTACATTTGAAAACTATTGATGATTACCGATGGCCTTGATTCGAAATCTTTCAGAATTCAAATGATGTCATAAGTTGATATTACCGCAATGGACTGCTAAGAAATAAATTTAGGTATTTTAACTTCATTATTAGTGGTTTTGGTTTATTTTATTTACTCATCGGTAAAGGGCCAAGTGTTGCAGCATTATGCAATTCATAATCTTTCATTTTGTGCAAAAATTCCATTTTATCATCAACTTGTTTGCATTCTTCAATAAGGTATTGCTAATATGGAAGACATCTGTGATTTCAATAAACCTGAAAAAAACTGAAATTTTTCTCAAGTTAGAATGGGTTTAGACGAGGGTTTAGAACGATGGCAGGACGCCATTTTCACCAATGGATATATTTCTTGCAGACGTCTCAATCGCCCTTTGTGAGTACCCCCTTCCGACAATCTGTTCTTGAGGTATAAGGGAATATACTCGATCACGATAAGAGATCTAGAAGGAGTGCTATGGTTGTTAGAAATTAATTCCTTTCGTTGAGACCTGTCATTAGAGTACCATGAAGGATAAAACTAATTCCACTCCTCCCCTTCCCCTCCACCCAACTTGCGTTTAAACCAGCACTTTGCCACCAATCTGATTCTTGCACGCTTCTTAACAACGTGATTGAAATTGAGTAACAACTAATCGTTTCTGTATTTTCACTTAAAAGAAAACTAGTTACAGTTTACAATGAACTCCCACGAAAGAATGTGATGGTTCTTGAATTGTTTTCAATCGCAAATACATGAAATAAAATTATACATAACCCCCCAGCATTATATTAAAAGCGGCAAACCAGCAAAGAAGGGCACAGTAACCATTTCCCTGTGATCCGCAGTATCCTTATGGTGGTGAGTACACCAAAATGCCATGCGCCTGCTTTCATAACTTCGCTAAGAATTCAATTTCAGCGCGTTTAAAATGGTACGCGATGGTTCGCTAAAATCAGCTTAGACTGAATTTTCAACCACATAAAAATTCACAGTGCACGTGATCGCTCGCGAATGGGTCTTCGACTCCCCCTCCCTTTCACTTCTTTCGCTATTTGAATCTAGAATATGGCAACCGCGCTCGCATTCCGAAATAAGTTTCTGGTTATCGCCAGACATCCTTTCGTTCACGTTCGCTATGAGGCGGCACATGCGGAATATATTCATCAAAATTCTTAGCAGGACCGTATATTATACTAGTACCAGAACACATGTAATTTATTAATATAACATAAAAGATGAATAATATTTAGGCGCTGCACTTCCTACGTGAAGAATTCCAAGCGGTCACGCAATCGTCCGTACTTCATCAGTTGGACAAAGTGCAGTTGAGCCAGGCACTAAAGAATCCCTTTCTACAGGCGAGCGAATTGGAAGTGCTGCACGCCGTTCTGAAATGGGGCGAGCACGAATTGATTAGAAGAATGGAAGATCGAGGTAAGGGTACTTTTAAGTTAGCGAGCTTTCTGATTAAAGGTGTTTTATTAGAACCGAACTTGTTAAATCATACGGCTCACTCGGTGACGCGTAAAGGTGTGAAAAAGAGAGATTTGAGTGACGTTGAATTGCGGGAAATACTTTCCGATTTGCTCCCTCTGGTGCATATTGATCATGTGTTGCCTCCAAATAGTGATATATTAAATCAGGCTATTCGGCGGGGTTTAGTTAGCACTCCTCCCAGCCATATGATTGGAGGGGATGAGAATTTGCGCGTTAACGCCTGGATTCGGGGAGGTAAAAATAATGGACTGTTTGTGAGGCCGAGACTGTTTATGCCATATTATGAGGAAATAAAGGTGTTAGTGGAAGATCAGTTGGTAGAGGAGGTCGAGCTGTTACGAATGCGAAGGGCGCGATACATGCAAGACATTCCCGATACGTTGTACATGGTGGAGGACAAACCGAGGGTGCACGGAGCTGCAGGAGTCGATGTTCTGGCCGCGGCTTTACCCGTACCGGACCCCGTGATAATGAAGGCCATGTTGAAGAGAGAGCAGAAGTTGCGTCAATCTCCCAGTTGTCAACGCGCCATAAATATGCCGTTATCGTCTCGTCACGAGATAAATAGACAAATCAGACTTAGGGTTGTACGTGAGTTTAATTTACCTGATCCTGTCGCCGATATGTTAGAGAGTTGTTTTTGTGTTCCCGATCCTGGTGATAATGATATTAAGAATGTTAACGAGGATGTGTTAGTGCAACCTTCTCCGAATAAGATCGCAGGTGGCTCCAGAGGAGGATACGGGCGAAATATGACATTTCCCCGTCAGGGAAATTTTCCACACCGTCACGAGCTACCGGCCGTCGTACCTGAGGGAGACTTTCGTTTTCAAAATGAACCCGAAAGCAGTTCGTGCAGCGATGGGCATCTCTCTGATATTATGCCAGACGTAGCAATGGCAACGGCAAGTATAGGACAGCTTCAATTGCAGGAGCAGCAGGAGATGGAGTTAGACTTAGGTGACGGTGCCACACACATTCACAGCTCGATAGCAAATAATCAAGGACTTCCTAACCCTCTACATCACCCGTTGGGTTATCACAGGTATGCGCCTAGTACGTACCCTCATCATCGATCTGATTCACAAACCTATCATGCACACATGCCACGTTTTTTATAGTTTTAAATGAGTTTAATGATCTTAACATGTCTGTATAGTTTCATAGCTATTAGATTGTTAAAGGAATAACGTACAGCTGTGATTTTTAAGGTTTAAGAACCCTTAAAAATTCTAATTTTAGTATTTCCCGTATTTCTTAACTCTTGTTATATTGTTGTTTTTATTAAATCTGTGAACTTGTTTAGTAGAATATTCCATTTGTTTCTTTAAAAATATTACGTTATTAATGTCTATTGATGAGTGATCATATGCATAATTCATGTACCTGTATGTGTGTTTAAGCATTTTTGTACATATATTTATATATTTAAAAGGAAAAACTCGGAATGAATGGTGGTGGACGGTGGGCTTAAGAAAACAGCCAAACAACAGCCAGACTAAAAAATACTCAGTATTTATTTTTCGTATTTAAACGATTAGTTTTTATTTATTATTATTAATTAGGTTTACCACGTTTTGAGATTGCTCGTGTAGTCCTTTTCAAAAGGCAGCACAAAAGTCATAAAGTACAGCGCATTCAACCTATGAAATTTGGTTCCTTTAGTCGAATATCTTAGTTATTTGGAAACGGGTGTAACACTCGAAAATGTAATTATTAAAAAATAGATTTTATTTTAGTAATTTGTCTACTGTATTAAACTGAACATTCGATACATAATTTGTTGGTAGCGTCCGACTGAAGAACCTATTAAAAACAATTTCGGTGTTTTACTTGTCGTAACACAGAATCATTAATGCGGATGCACCACTATGGAATTCAGCAATGTTTTAATTTCTTTACTACACAAAATATGCTTATTCTTGTATACTGAGAACGATGTCGATTGCTTGGCTATTTTCAGTCGATTTTTGATAATTGAACATCACCAATTTAATTTCTCAGTTTCATTTAACATGTGGTCGATTTACGCATATGCATAAAATTGTGTGCCAAATTTCTGCCCGGTACGTATAGGGACCATATACAGTGCCAAGAATCTAAAAACCTTTTAAATCGTCTTATCCTATATTTTTTATTTAAGACAGGGTAATTTTGAAGTGCAACTACACGTTCCAAAGTGGTGTATTCGTAAAGAAAACGTTATATATGTTGAAATAATAGTCTGACTGTTCGGATACGCTGTTAACGCTTTATTCAGAAATTGAATTTCTCTAAAAGTGAAGGTGTACTTAAATATGCAGAATGCTAGTGCAAAATTGAGCATTCCAATTATGTAACAACGAAAGTTATATTTTACTAAGTGCAGTTGAATATCTATTACTAGTACCTACTAAATTGTACTGTACAATAATTCTTTATTGTATTAGCTTAGATATGTTGGTGGCAACTGTTCTTAATTTGGAAATATCCAAAAATGTGTAAATACTTAAATAGTATCGAATAGAGAATCATCTTGGAGGACCATACTGAACTATGAGTTCATAAAATATTTATTAAACAGTTTTAAGTTATACTCTTTATTTTCTTATTAAACATATGTATGTATTCCTATTTATTTAATCTGTGATAAGTTTTCCTGGTTCTCATATTTAGTACTACTACAGATGAACTTACTTACAAAGGTGTGTATGGTGTTTCACATTTCGACAGATATTCAAATAAAGGAAAAACCACAGATGGCCATTTTGTGATATGTAGATGTTGTAATTTCGATATTGTTATACATACGTGTTAGTGTAGAAAGTTTCACGTTACTCCAAAATTTCGTTTAAAATTTGTACAGAAATCTAATTTTTCCTGAATACATAAAACCAGCTCTTTTTTACCGTATATACGTATACGAAAAGTCTGTGGAATTAGCGACATTCTAAGCCGAAAATAAAAAATCGTTAAATAAGAAATGTATAAGGAAAAAAACCTTTCAGTACTAGGCAGTCTTTGTTTCTATTATAACCTTCCATTCGTGAAAAGATTTTATCCATTTTTTCTTCCTCTGCAAACTATTGAATATAAACTGTATATAATATAAATACATATAATATATATTATATAGAATAAACTGTATGAATATTTGTTTATTTTTTTATTTATACATTTTTTGTTTAATTTAAGTGACCAGTTAGAAATGGATAATGAAAAGCGTTTAATAAAAATATGTACTTTACCGACTTCAGTTGTTTAATCTGTCGGGCACCCTCTTTGTATCAGTCATTTTTGTAATCCAACTTTATAATCATACTAGACTTTTATAGGCTCTGTAGCAGCGACTGTGTGGGACTCTTCTAACTAGGTAAGATTTATCCACTAACCTTGTGCCACTTCTCAGATGAGTTAGTCATGGCATATGGCATGGTACCAATCATGAACCCAAACCATGTCTCCACCTCTTGTCTGCCGAATCCATCTTGGACACTCAAAAATAGCATGGTCAGCGGTGTGTGTCTATAGAGACAGACCGTGTTTTCCCCGTGTCCGGTCAGAAACTGGGTAAGATGGTAACCGACCTCTCCGTGTTTCCTCTCTACCCATTTGTCCCTCCCATTAATATTCGCGTCCATGAATTTCTTTCCTCCCACCTTTGCTGCCACTTACATTATTCGTGATCTATCCCCCTCTCCGTTCGTGCTCTAATTGCAATTTGCGCTTATATAAGCACTGCAAATCCTGACTGCCAGCAGTCGCCGCCCCCCATTTCAGTGCTAAACTCCATACTTCTGCTCCAGAAATACCTTCTTCGGCACAAAAACCCCGGCATCTCCCACACAAACACATGTAACAAATATGCTACAGCCCATAGCAACAAAATGCAAGAGAAAATACACAAATAAAAGACCTCAAATTGTATTATAAAAATCAGGTAATCGAATCAATTGCACTTCCAAATTCATAAATACAAACACAAGAGTTGCCTCATAAATGCAAGTGGAGCACGATAAATCAAATCAGGTAGTTCAAGTACAAAACACATCATACAGTTCAAATTAGACAAAACAACTCGTGAAACGGTAAATTGCATGAACAATAAAGATCACATCAAAAGCAAAGTATCAACTTCAATTAATTTAACACGAAAATTACATGTAAGCCTGCCATGAGTAAGTATTCCTGTCAAAGTCCATTATCGCTCAAACAAAATACATAAGCAAAAGAAATGTTACTTAAAGGGCCCTCGTCTCGTATATGCCCAGACACAAGAGCTGCAGTCCGCACGAGATGTGTAAGCAACAGATACAGCGACGAATCGGGCTGTATTATGCACATACTTCCTTCATTGAAATAATTGTAGCCTTTCGACACGGACCACTAATTCTGATTGGACTTTTAAAAGAGGATGTTTAATGCATTTGACGGATCTGAAACCACACTGGGAGGGAGGTAGGAGAAAAATAAAAAAAACTGGTTTTGCAGTTTAGGAAGAAAATAGGTATGGTTCTGTTCTATTGATGTTGTCTGGACCGGATGCTGTAATGCGTCCAATTTTAATGGGGTCCACAATCATTTGGGGAAGTGTCGGACATAGAAAGGGATCATCAGGGGCGTTCTTGCTTTCGACAATAGATTAGCAGCTGCCTTGCTTTTGTTGGTGGAGATTATATTGCCTCATTGATCAATTAGGTGAGGGCTTCGTAGGTTTTTTTGTGACGCCACTACCGACCACCATATCAGAAGCTCGGACCGGAAGTCACTCTGATCCAGTTGTATTCTTGTGGTTTCTCATTGTATTAGTTAATGCTGATCCGTGAATATCGGCCTGATAAAACCCCTGAACTCTCGCGAGTAGTAATTTAAGGTAAAAACCACAATCTAGACATTGTTTAAATGCTTTAATTAAACAATGGTCTAGATTAGACTGTGGCAAAGATATATAGTCTGATCTTGGTAAAATTAACCTATAAGCCAGAGCTGGGCAGTATTCGATTTTGTAAATACTTTTTGGTATTCAAATACTTTTATGGAAGCAGTATTTATAATTGTAACTCAAATACTTTCACAAATATTTAGTATTCGAATGCCTCGCAAAGTATTTGAATACTTTGAGAAGTATTCGAATACTTCACATGGTATTTGAATACTTAGCCTTCCTCCAAAACAATTCTTACTTTTTCGATCAGACTTCTCAATCAAAAGTTATAGACTAGAAACCAGTTTCGAAAGAAAATTCAAAGGACTGTAACTTTCGAACTAATAGCCCAATCTTGGAACTGTTTGAAATTATGGATTCTACAGGTCACATTCTAAAAGAAAATTTTTTTTCCGGGTCGATCCGAGACAATTTTTTCTTCGGGCCTCAAAAAAAAGGCAGTGTACAACCTTCTTTTTTTTACCAAAAATCGACTCCACCAAAATTTCTCGGGAAAACACATTTTCTTATTAATTTTGGTGCGTAGAATCCAAAACAATTCGTACTTTTTCGATCAGACTTCTCAAAAAAAGTTATAGACTAGAAACCAATTTCAAAAAAAAATTCAAAGGGCTGTAACTTTTGAACTAGTAACGAATCTTGGAATTGTTTGAAATTATGGATTCTACAGGCCACATTCTAAAAGAAATTTTTTTTCCGGGTCGATCCGAGACAATTTTTTCTTCGGGCCCCAAAAAAAGGCAGTGTATAACCTTCCTTTTTTACCAAAAATCGACTGCACCAAAATTTCTCGGGAAACACTTTTTCTTATTAATTTTGGTGCGTAGAATCCAAAACAATTCGTACTTTTTCGATCAGATTTCTCAAAAAAGTTATAGACTAGAAACCAATTTCGAAGAAAATTCAAAGGGCTGTAACTTTTGAACTAGTAGCGCAATCCTGGAACTGTTTGAAATTATGGATTCTAGAGGCCACATTCTATAAGAAAATTTTTTTTCCGGGTCGATCTGAGAATTTTTTTTTTGCCTCAAAAAAAAGGCAGTGTACAACCTTCCTTCTTTACCAAAAATCGACTCCACCAAAATGTCTCGGAAAAACACTTTTTCTTATTAATTTTGGTGTGTAGAATCCAAAACAATTCGTACTTTTTCGATCAGACTTCTCAAAAAAAAGGTATAGACTAGAAACCAATTTCGAAAAAAAATTCAAGGGGCTGTAACTTTTGAACTAGAAGTCCAATCTTGGAACTGTTTGAAATTATGGATTCTACAGGCCACATTCTATAAAAAAAAATTTTTCCGGTTCGATCTGAGACAATTTTTTTTCGGGCATCAAAAAAAAGACAGACCTTCCTTTTTTACAAAAATCGACTCCACCAAAATTTCTCTGGAAAACGCTTTTTCTTATTAATTTTGGTGCGTAGAATCCAAAACAATTCGTACTTTTTCGATCAAACTTCTCAAAAAATATCTCAACTAAACTGTACAATTGCTCTACAGATTTTGCAAGACTCCGTCCAACTTGAAATGCCATTTAAGGAAAACTAAGTCCAAGGCACCTATATTTAGGACGAGATTAGGCATTTTAAAAAAATAATGGATGCATAAACCGCGCGTATGAACGCAACCGAATTTAAACGAACTATTCCACGAACGTGACCGGAGTTAAATGAACTATTCCACGTATTGAGGGGAATGGGGAAAGGAAAGTTCCACGAGAACGAAAAGTCCACGCGTCCGGTCTCCTCAAGGCACTGAGTTTTGAGTTTCTCTTTCTGGTCATTTTTGAGTTGAGACTTGCCGATTACAGTTGTACTTACTTTCTGAAAGTAAATATGATCAGTTTAATTCACATTTTCATTGTGAGTGTGTTGTTTTGTACAGGATACTGTGATTCTTGTAAAAATGCAGAAATCTCTTCAAAGTCTTTTACGACACAAGATGCTACAATTGTCACAAATATAGCATATATTTCAGAATTTAGTGTGAAATGTGGATCGGGGTCTCTATCGCATGCATATGCCGATGTTGAAGGTACTGTTGTGCCTGTTTTTGAAACTGCACCAAGTACATTTCAAGTAAGATCTATCAATTTGTTTGCATTCTCTCTTAAACACATTTTTGTAGGTTAGTTGGACTGAGGAGATAAAAAATGCCCGTCGTGGTGAGATCAAGATTCGTTTATTTGATGAAGATGGTTACACTGCCTTGAGAAAAGCATTAAGAGCAAATGAGGACATCTCAACTGTATCGCCACTTTTTTCTGTTTCTGTCAGTCATCCAGGTGCATTCAATGGTCCTTGGTTAAAGAGTGAATTTCTAGCGGTTGCTCTCTCAGTTGTTGTAGCATATTTAGCTTTGAGTTCAAGATCAAAATTGTTGTCATAAAAGTAAAATTGTACATTTTATTGAGATATTTTTTACAATTGTTATTAATTTATACCAACATCGTGTGAAACATGTTTTAATTGTAAATACACACATTTATTTTATTTGTTGTTTATTGCATGGCAAGTACTAATGAAGCCTTTCAAAATCTTCCGGAGAAGCACTACACCAAGTAAACCTTGGGACGCTGTTTGGCTGTTAACAATCTTTGAAAAGTCTGGTTTTCAGTGACTAAAGAAGTTTTAAAAATGTATGGAGAATGCGAAAAACTTCAAACTATCATGAATTTCTAAAAAAACGTGTACAGTTGAAGAATTGAGGCACTGGAAGACTTAAATTGGCATGGATCTTAAATCGTCAATGCCAAGTGAATCATTTTACAAATTTTATTGTGCTGTACAATAGAATATATTAATATTACACTTACGTTATTATTAATATACATGACTAGCATTTCAATATATAAATAAAAAAATTTTAGTTATAAAATAATTACAGTTTTGTACATATAAATTAAATAATCTCTTTTTAATGAGCATTTTTCTGTACATCATTGGATCTCTTGAAAATACCAATAAAGTAATTCTTGAGCCGTGTCGCAAAAGATTTATGAGCTGCCTCAGAACTGTTCCATACCCAATTCCTCAAGAAAAATCCCCATAGGGGTTTTCTTTAAACCAAGCATTTCCACATGATTAGTAATTTTGTTTCTAAGATTCCGTAAACGTAAAGATGCATGGATGAAGATGACTACAATATGAATTGATTAGAATCTGTAAATTTGACATTCCTCGTTTGCTCGTACTGCAGAACGGTAGCAATATTCCCACGAAGAAAATAAGTAAAGATCCTAACATGTACGTTACAAAATATCCACCGCTTAACAACAAAACGACTGACACAATTGGATGTTTTCTTTTAAAATGATTTAACCGTGGTTTATCTCTGATAAGGTACAGTGTTAAAAGTATTATTAAAGTAACTAGTACACCACATGCCATTTTCGTCGGATGAATTACCCTACAATAAAATTAATTAATTATCGAAAAGGGTGTAATGGTACACATACCCTACTATAATAAATGTGATAACTGCCAGAAGAAAATAATTTGTTTGGTAGTACAATAAATTTTTGCACACGCGATTGCCCCATTTCTCTAAATCTTTTACATTTGGAATTTGAAATCTTGCAGATTCCAATAAAAAGTCATCTAGAGTGCGTAAGGGTGCAAACTCAAATTCGGATACAACTTTTTCGCCCATTTTAAATTTTTCAAGTGCTACTGATAATTGACATGTACTACTTCATACAATCAATAGTAATTACATCGGACTTAATAATAGAATTCTTTAAATTATCTTACAATGATGTCATATAAGTACACTTTCATTAAACACACGACATGCACTCGTTCTTCATCGATTACTGCGTCGTTAGCAAAGCTGCACAGAGAGGGCGCTGTAAGATTCGGAAGGGGATGGTACCAGCTTCGTATCTAAAATGTGGTACCAGGCTGTTGCTGTCCCGGTTGTAAAATCCTTAGGGATCCTTGCGCCATATGGCATTCCTCCCCATAGAGTCTGTAGAATGTAAAGCACCACGATTTTCTCATATATAGCGAAAAGAAGCAAATTTTCGAAGGTTCTGATACAAAATGTCTAAAGGATATAAAAAGAAACTTTGATCGCGCGGTTTTTTATTCAAAAATCTCTGGCACTAAATATTCCCTTCAGGATCTCCAAATATTCTTCGGTTGAAATTAACTTTTTCCCTTGCACCTTAACACCAATGCTGTCGCAGTTTCGAATCTAACTTTCGGGTACTGAAAACGTAATCACCCGTGGTTCAACGCGTGCTATATCTTTTTTTCACGGTTTTAAACGAATTTTTATGACAGTTCTTTGACTTTAAGTTTGTCCTGGCTCAACTCATAAACCCCCAAGTTCACTTAGAACGAACTTTGGACGAGTTTCTTTTATTTACACATGCGCAATTGTATTTTACGTACATATTACTTCTCTTCAGAAATGATTGAAAAACTAGGTATTCTATACGTTGGACGATATTATGGATGCCGCCTATGTACCTACTCAGTACGCAAATGAGAAAAAGAAGTTAAAATAAAAAAATGTAACTACGAATTATCACGTTTATGATAGGTGTTCAAGTAAAAAGAAATATTTTATTTAGGTATTTGACAAATACAAATGACTTGCAAGTAATAACTAAGTAATAACATTTTTATTGACTTGGCAAATTAACGAACCAATGAATTAACAAATGGCATGGGAATCTCCCAAGGAACAAAACGAGCAACACCATCTGTCATAAAAATATCCATAATTTCGTACACCATCTTGAATCTGTTAATAATTTGGCTTAAACCTTGAGTAGGAAGGGGCTCAGGTTCAAACCAATATTCACTGTCCTGGTAATTGGCGACCGGCTTTAGGTAAAAGAATGAACTTCTCCTCGTAGATGGGGGACTAGAAGAATTAGTTAAGTCTGCTCTTTGGCTAGATGCGTCGCGATGCACTCACCTTTTCGACAAATAAAACTCCATAATTTTGAAGGGGCATCGTGAGATATTTGACCTATTCGGAGCCAGTTCATGTATGCAATTGTAGTCTCCTGCAGATTTAAATTAAATGTCATTATCATTAAAATCAAGAGAATTTTAAAATAACCTAAGCCGTTTGGTTCAAAGTAATAATATGCGTGTAGTAGCTCTACACCAGGAATAGAGCTGTATATTAGATTTTTGGACAAATTTCGTAACTCCAGTAAAGTGTGCTCTTCAACGGTCTGAAAGACACTGAATTAATTTAAACACTTGCAGCGGTGAAATGAACTCACTGGCAATTTAAAATTTTTCAATATATAATACACGACCGTCCATAACAAGGCATAAGGTGACTGTATGTTTAAGTGACCGGATTCCCACAAATAATTTTCGGAAACGCAACTAGTACGAATATAGTCTAAAAATGTTTGATGATAGGTACCTCTGGATAAATTATTACGTTACCTATACTTACTGTTATCACAATTCAAAGACGACAGAGCACACTCATTTAATTTTCTTCTAGCCTCCGTATATTGGGAATGGATAAAGATATTTGACACATGCCCACACGTACCTAAATATCGCTGTATTTCTGTAAAGAAAATGCTACTTACAGTAGTATAGACTGATTGATCTAGTTTACCTAAACATATATACATCAAAATATCTGCACGATATTTGTCTTTTTCCGATTCCATAAATCTAGTAAGATGTGTATTCAGCTCCATTGGGCTGAACCCCTCAAGACTGTGCATTGGGGGCTGTTCTGTAACGCTTTCAATAAACCGCTCTAGTAATTTAGCTGCACGCAAATGCTGAAAAGTTAACAAATTCGCAATTAATTATTTGAAAAAAAAGTTACCGTTGCACTAATAATATGCGACCATATCAGTTTCACCTCCATGTTTTACCTTTGTTATGTTTAACATAAACAATATTACTATAAACAAAACTATTGCGATAGGAAAGAAATTTAAAAATACGCCCTCACACTGATGGTATGCGATGTACTAATTGCACTGTTTCCGTTTGCAAACCGCGCCAATATTTTGAACCATTGGTGGGTGCGCGCCAAATTTCCAAAGTCATTCAAATGCAAAAAGCAAATTTCGTTTATTGTACATTTTTGATTTGGTCCGACGATGTGTACGATACGTACAGTTCATGTCTCGAATTTAAAATTTTGTACATTATATAGTTGCACTACCAGGTATAATGTGTAAATAATAATTATTATTTTTTGTAACAGTAGTTCCTTCACTTCTCGATTTTGAATACCTTCGAGAGCGAGAAATGAGTGTTCAATAATTTTTTATCAATACAATTATTCTACCTGTACAGTAGTAGTGCAAAACCGGAACCTATGATATATATGGGTTCGAGCCCCTGATAATTATACTTATGTTTGAAAGCTGTTAATGATACACAGGTACTGATATTTTTTCAAAATTCTTAGAGAATAGTCCTGTATTAAATCAAACTACATATTTAAGGTCCTTGCTATTACATACACCTTCCCGAACAGGGTTACTTACACCAAAATCATGTCCCTGGACGCGCGGGACTCCTCTTCTCGCACGAAGGATCTGGATGCTATCGGAGGCGCATCCTCGTTTCCGATTACCATTTTCCGACGTGTGGGATCTCCGACTCACCGCTCGCTTGCCTGTCGGGAGGGGATGTTCTGGGCGAGTATCGCCTCTTTCCCTGATTCCCCTTCGACCATGTTGGAATGTGTGTTTGGGTCTTAAATGTTAATATTTATTTTGCCGCATACATTTACAATGGTGTTCGTGCATTTCCAGATACGTCCTTGGGTACAGAGCAAATCATGACTGGGTATATGATGGATATTAGGCAGGTACAAGAATCAATGAGCACTTGTGATAGGTAGGTACTCAAAACTTACAGGTACACTGCAGATTGGGTACCTACCTGCCTATTATTTCAAACTAGTTTTGCTACAGAATAGGTAATAGAGATGACCCACTTTTAGGCAAATTGTCCTAGAGTTCTGGAATCTTTTGAAATAGGTAGGCTATACCACTGAAGAAGTAAAATTATTTATTCAATGGCTATACCTTGAAGGTATGCCAGACGGCCTTCAAATTTTATTGTCTTAAGGGGTGATCCCACATAAAATATATCCTGTGATACTGTTTCCAAAAGTAAAACATGCACAACTTTTACATACGACAACCATAATTTGTTTTAGATTTTGCATACGCATGCATCTTAAAAATGGACACGTTCTATCCCTATTGGTATCCTAAAGGAATTGGTTTTTACAAACTATAACTTTTCAGGATCAATTCGTGATTGCGAAGAGGGGGGGGGGGGGCAGTTAGAAATTAAATTGGTTTTATCCTTCATACAAAAAGAACTGTTTTCTACAAACTACCGCCCGCGCGTGCCCATAAAGGGAAGAAATATCTCCATGATTAGAAGTTATTAGATTTAGTAAACCATCATCGGACACATTTAGTCGATACTCACGCCCCTAATGTATGTAACGATCAATGCTTCACAATTTTCAAATTTTTATTCACACAAGTAAATTACATGACATTTTCTATTTAGCTAAGTTATTATTCATTCGGCAGTGATGTATTGATAACGTATGAGTTGTCTTCTTCATTTGAGGTAGGTATTAGGCGCTAAAATAATACATGGCACAAGAAAAATAGTGTATACACACATATAAAAGATTTGAGTCTATAACTACATTATCACATAAAAGTTATGGCAACATACAATTTAGTTTCTAATTATATTCCTAGAATCAATTAAGAAACAAAAATGTTAATCACAATTAATTCTGATATTGAGAAACCAGAATAAAACATATTAGGTATACAAAATAATATAAACAAATTGGCAACCTAATAGGAATTGTCAGGAGCTTTGTTTTCACAGACGTTCTAATATTTACATTTATTATCCATATAGAAGGGTGTATATACGCTGTTTCTTCTATAAGCTCTTTGATATGTTTTGTAATTCTGTGTACTTTGAGCGAGCAAGTTGCTGTTTCCTGATAGCTTCACTTATTAATCGTGCCCGCTTCTTGTATACGGATATTCTAAGTCAAAAAGTTAGTTTAGTTTATTCTCATTGAGAGTTATTATGGATAAGTACAAAACAAAATCATCGAGCGATTAGAGTGTAACATAATACTTATATAGTAGTGAAGCTTTGTTAATTAAATATAAATTATGATTGCTATTCAAGAAAGAACTAGGTGCATGAATGCCTAATATGCAATGTAATTTCGTTATACTATATTCAATTTAAATGCCATTACAAATGACTGAGTATATTTTCAAGTTGTGGGAAGTTTATTTGGCAGCGGTGCCAGTTTTGTCTACTATTTTAACTTACCCTGCCCTGTTTAGTTTTGGAACAAACGGCGCCTCATAATAAACTTATCATGGAGTGCAAATAAACAATTAGAAGTGCTGATAAAAATAGAGTGTATAAGTGTGTATTTATTCTTAAATGTCCCAATCTTCACAAACCGTAAGAAACTGAACTTCCTGTTATTAATGGAGGGAAGGAGAAATTATTTAGAAACCAGAAAACTTAGCCATAACCAGTTACAGCATCCATGCTAAAATACCACACCGCTTTGGAACCCTTGCACATGCAATTAGGAAATTTAATTAGTCAAAATAACTTAAACAATTTTATTAATTATAATACTGCTCATTAGCGTTAGTAAAATACAAATTATATCCAAATCTGCAGACATCACAGTATCAACAGAGTATGTTTGCATACTCTTCCATTACAGCTAGTTTTACACTAATAAGGAACCCACAAGTTAATCTACACTATTACATAGGTACCACACATTTAAAACAAAGAAATCCTGCAACAAAATCAAATGTGATCAACAGGACTTGCAAAACATATAATAAACCTACCTCACCCAATAAAACCAGCAGTAAATGAGACCATTATAGCAAGCAAACCTGTTGCTATTTGTCCATAATTCGAAGACGTCCTCTTTACTGCACTCTTAATATCACTTTGATTTCGAAGATTGTCAAGATCGTTAACTCTAACTGTCTTTCCAAACTTATCTAAGAAGTCCAAAATTACCCCATTTGTCCAACCGAATCCCCATTGTGTGTTATATTCTCCACCGCTGCCAGATTTACCTGCGACGGTTGCGTCATACTAAAATTACGAATGTATAAGTGCCATTAGCTGAAGTTGTCAGTTACCTTTTCAAACATCGTTTGTGTCTTTTGGAACGACATAAAATTTGATCGTAGCCACGTTTGCGCCAATTCAAAGGCGAGTCGCAGAGCAGCTTCGTTGCCCGTATTGTACAAGCCAGTTACCAGAGCGCTCTGTAGGGGAGGCCATGCGTTAGGAAAATCCCATTGCTCCCCGGTACGCTCCTTTGTTGTCGGCGTGCCTCCTGGATACATAATATTTTGGGTTTGCAAATATTTTAAAATTAATCTAACAATTTTCTCCGTATGCTCCTTTGGGTAGCACCCCGTCCATAAAGGAAATATGTTCGAAATTGAAAAGTAATCCCTACTAACGTTGTTTACTAAATCGAAATCCAACCAAGTCCCTATATCCTCGCGCCATAAAATGTCGGTTACCGCTTCCATCCATTCGTTGGCAATGTCGGCATATTTTTGGGCTTTTTCTATGTTGTTTAAAGTATGGTAAAATTCGGATAATATGGCCGCGTTCCAATACATTATAGCGTTTAAGTCGGTAGGAATTATCCATCTGGTTTTTGTACTTGTTAAATTACCTTTATTGGTGCCATTGTGTATAAACCACCGACTGGAAAAGTCCCATCCCGACTCGGCAGCTGCTTTCAATTCGGAATATAGCAGCTCTTTTTCGCGCTCTTCCTTTAGAAAACTTGCCATCTCGACGTCTTCTCGATATGATTCTGGCCTAGGCCCGCTAGACAAATCACCATACACAGCAAATTTGTAATGTTTTCCTCTGTGAATGACAATTTTAGTATGATTTGTCAGCCAGTAATTGAATTCCTTTTCCAAAGTTTCAATATGGTTTTCAATGTAATTGTAATCCTTAACGGTGTCCACGTACAATTTCACAGCCGGTATTAACAGTGGAGGTTGAGATCTTGCAAGGTAGTATACGCGACCACCGTTAGGAATATGTCCGTAAGTGTTTGTTATGTATAAAAAGTTATCAAGCATTCCTTTGGCAGTATGATACATTTCTGACAATAGAAGTCCCTGTATAATCCAATAAGAATCCCAGTAATAAAATTCACGAAAACGACCTCCGGGTACAATCACCGGATTTGGTACCCAAATAATACTATACTGCTGGTGATTTTCTTTAACTTCAGGTTTCATTTGTCTGCCCAACAGTTTCCAAATCTCGTTAATATCTGAACCCCACTTTTGAAACAGTGGATCATGAACACTTCCTAAAAACTTCGGACTCTCCACCCAGTCCACCGGCAAGTATTCTTCAAATTCCTGGCCACCATCTTCAAAGTTACCATGAACAAATTCTATTACTTGCGATTTTGTCGGAACATTATTGCACGCTTTCATGAATTCGTCAAAGTTGTGCAGCGTTTCATTTGGGCTGTACTTCATTTTCATATCGACAAAAGTCTTTGAGTCTTCATAAACCTTTGCCATTTGAATGGTGTGAAGAAGACGCCCATGACAATAGATGTGACTACAAGTAAAAATTATTTCACGTCAATTTACTAGGTATTTGGGATTTACCTGGGGCACGGGGGTGATAGGTCATCCTCTGTAATTGCAGGTTGGACCGTGTATAAAATCATCAAGTACCATAAAATATTCATCGCTTCGAAGCTCGTCATGATAATGTTTGTTTAGAAACAGATTTATGCTAATGTTCCAAGCGCTGTATGTACTAGATGATAACTTACTTTCTACTTACGGTAGGTAAGTAGACCAACGACGAGATTGCAAAATATTTTCATGGGCGCCCTCCTATGAAACAGAAAATTATAAAATGCCAGTAATTAAAAAATATTTGTTAGTTTAGGTATATCCCAAGTACAAATCGGATCCGACTGATGGCTAGGTACATTTTGAAGGTAAATACTACTATACTACTATCGCATGCAAGAGAAGGTAAGCATCTCACTTGCTGTACACGCACAGAAGGCGTACTGGTAGGTTTATCTGTCTTGTTTGTATCCACGTAAAAATATAGTAGGCACTTGTAATAGTCATGATAACGATGTCACGCGGTAATTATCTGAAAAACATGTAACCACATCTTTTGGGAGTTACTGCCTTGTCCTCGTCAACTTATAGTGGGCAAAAAATGGGTTAGGTGCAACATGTAACTTAGGATCAACTGATTGAGTTGTAAATGGTTGGGTACTTTTGTGAACTTGAACTTGGGTTACTTTTCATCCTTGACCTAGGCACCGTTTGCTTTCGGTCTTGTTTTATAAAATCATTACTTACTAGGAGTTCGTACAGAATTCCCTATAGCCTTTAAACAATATTCAAAGCTGACTGAAAAACAATGCGATTGTCACGCCTTTATAGCTGGCCTTGATTCACTTGGTTCAACTGGTATCAACCGACGGAATACGAAGGTTTTTAGTTGTGATTCAATAAGAGTTATTATTCATGCTAATGACGTAGAAATTTAAAAAAAAACACATAGGAAATAACCTCGAGTTAAATAAACGTTTCACCCAACAGAGATCTTAATTTTCTCATTCAAAAGGGCAACCTTTAGAAACAAAGAACCATAATACAGAAATCGACGCTATCGTGCAGAAGGCACAGAAAAAATCTTAAATCAGCAACGTGTAGATATTCTGTAATCCAGTGGTGAAATATTAATGCTCATTAGACAGTCAATAAAAAACGCAAAATCCAAGTTGTTTCAGTAGGTACCCAACCATAGAGATGCTGCGCTGCTGGGAGCAATACCAGGAATACATTGATTTTGTTGGTAAGCGAATTCACGTGCGTTACTATGCACATATATAGGTAGGTATATAGACTCATAATAAGTTGTCACATAGTGGCCTAGAGGTTGAGAATATATAGCCTGAACGCACAGACAGACGGAAACTCGAGGGCCCGCTTTTCGCTAGTTCCCTATAGAAATGTAGGTAGGTACTTATAGTGCCTGTAGATGCAGAAAAACGAATAGCATCACTTAAAATATTTTTTGTTGGATACAAGGATATTAGAGGAACGGCAGACAATCATCATATGTACGCGTGGTTTGCATAATTAAAATGTAATTACATTAATTATATTCGCCATGAAAACTTTCATAGTTGGGATGAATGATAAAGATTACTTTCGGCATGCCTCTCTTGGTAAAAAAATCCAGTAATTTAGAGCATAACGTCGACATCGGGCGCCTGTGTCGGGTCGAAGTCGAAAACTTAGGACATCGCTGCGACCCCCGACGGATCGGCATGCCTCTCTTGTTAAAACAAATTCAGAAATTTGGAGCATAGCGCCGCCTCGCCTCGTTTATTTCAAAAACTTATGACATAGCATAGACCCCCTACTGGTCGATATGCCTAGTTTGTTTAAAAATTCAGAAATTTGGCCTCGCCTTGCTTATAGTTTTATGAACTATATGTAAAGCATTTGATCACGAAGCGTCTCGTAACGGATGAGATGAATTTAGTCCCGCGAGCGAAAAGAAGTAGTCACTTCAAAAAAACTTGAAAGCTGTAGAAACACCTCCGATGGACTGGCGAACAGACAAAGTGGTCGTAAAATGAGAACGTTCTTGGAAAAAATAGGTCAAAAAATAAGGAAGGCCCTTTTGACATTTCCCTTTATTTATGAACCGAATGAAAAAATTTATTATCTAAGATAATTAAATGAAATTTTGTATTTTTAATGTGTGTGTGTTTAATTACAAGCGCACAATTAGAAATATAACCCTTAAATTCTAAAGGTTTCGTTAACATACTACTCTTTTAGCACATTCTTCAAAAAGTGGTCTGATCCTTGTCTGTGCACCCATCGCCCTGCCGGTCTGTATTAAGGCATATGTATTACTTTTCATCCACTTTGAGTTTTTTTATCCCATTTTGTTGCTCGTAGGACTCCTAGGTGCAGTAGGTATCAGTACATTGCACGCTCCAGGGTTTACAATTTCAGGCTGATTACAAAATTTGCGCACAATCTTGATTTATTGGACAATTTCGCTAGGGAATGGGTAAACAAAACCAAAATGCACTTCTTCAGTGGATATGTCACGTGTGCTTGACGTGCGATGTGTATGAAAATAAAACAAAACACGATTTCTTTCACCTTGACCGTTCAATGCGTATGATAATGACAGAACAATGTTAAATTTCATTCACCTTGTACACTAAGAAGCTCTAATTATGTAAGTGTTATGGATTGCAATATCTAAATCTAAATGTACGGTGATATTTCAAATATGAGATGGAATTTTGCCAGTTTCTAATATAGCACTCGAAAATAAAATATAGCAATCCGCAAGCAAATGCAGGAGCACAACGATATACTTACAAGTGAGATACGTGAATGCCCACGAAAACACCTTAAAACTGCACCGTACCTAAACAATTACGCGTCTTAAATGGAATTTTTCACATTTCAAATGTTTAATTATTTACCTCGGTAATACGCTACGTTTTTAAAGTAAAATCCCCGCGTAAATCTTTACGCCACACATGTGCTGCCAGTACTATATAATGCAAGTAAGATGTATTAAGTACATACAGGTATCTATCGCGTTTTATTTTTATCTCGTTTAATCACCTAGTTTTCCCATACAACCTAATCTCTAATCATTCAAATACAAATAAATTATGTAATGGTCACTTACATGCAAAAATAAAACGTTCGCCGCGGATCACAGATCTGCTGCAATGCTGGCAACAGAGTAAGGAAGGTATTGTTAAAAATATGCAATCATATAATGCAATCACCGTCTGTTATAATATGGACTGTGATAACAGTTAAACCAGAAACGCATTATTTACTAAATGAATATCGATATAGGAACACAAAACCCATTTTTAAAATTATCGGTCCTTTGGAAATTGGTGGTTTTGTGAGGATATAGAATAATATTCATTAAAGTATTAGTGTAGTAATGATGGTGACGGTTTTTTTGAGCCCCGAAAAAAACAGTGTCTCAGATCGACCCGGAAAAATTTTCTTATAGAATGTGGCCTGTAGAATCCATAATTTCAAACAGTTCCAAGATTGGGCTACTAGTTTCAAAAGTTACAGCCCTTTGAATTTTCTTTCGAAATTGGTTTCTAGTCTATAACTTTTGATTGAGAAGTCTGATCGAAAAAGTACGAATTGGTTTGGATTCTACGCACCAAAATTAATAAGAAAAAGTGTTTTCCCGAGAAATTTTGGTGCAGTCAATTTTTGGTAAAAAAGGAAGGTTATACACTGCCTTTTTTTGAACCCCGAAAAAAAAATTGTCTCAGATCGCCCCGGAAAAAAAATTTTCTTTTCGAATGTGGCCTGTAGAATCCATAATTTCAAACAATTCCAAGATTCGGCTACTAGTTCAAAAGTTACAGCCCTTTGAATTTTCTTTCGAATTTGGTTTCTAGTCTATAACCTTTTTTTGCGAAGTCTGAACGAAAAAGTACGAATTGTTTTCGATTCTACGCACCAAAATTAATAAGAAAAAGTGTTTTCCCGAGAAATTTTGGTGGAGTCGATTTTTGGTAAAAAAGGAAGGTTGTACACTGCCTTTTCTTTGAGGCCCGAAAAAAAATTGTCTCAGATCGACCCGGAAAAAAATTTTCTTATAAAATGTGGCCTGTAGAATCCATAATTTCAAACAGTTCCAAGATTGGGCTACTAGTTCAAAAGTTACAGCCCTTTGAATTTTTTTTCGAAATTGGTTTTCGAGTCCTATAACTTTTGATTGAGGTGCGTCGCCTATCATTGTATTTCAGCACTTTCATGCTACGACAAAAAATTGATAAATTCATTGTAAAACACTTCAATTAAAACAGAATTTTTTAACAACCTAACATCAACCCCAATTGGAGAAACGTGTGAATAATTTATTAATAGTGCAAGAAACTAAATACAGCATATATAACTTATAAATTTCCAACGGGCCATTATGATCAACAGGCTAGGTGGCAATCGCCACCCGCCCCCCCGTGCCAGTCCGCCCCTACCCTCAACAGCTGCTTGGACCCAATTATCTAATCACTCGCTTGCAATGAGTGATAAATTAGAAGAATATGTGCAGATGGCCCCCCAGTAAACTAGAAAATATATTACAATATTGCAATAATATAACGTATGTAAGGCGAAGTGAAGTGTAATGTTCGAAATATCCTAGATGTGATATTTCAGCGATATCACAAAGTTGTATTGCTTTTATCAGGAGATCCAAATTTCATAAAAATCGCGCCATACATCAGAGTTAGTTCTACACATGTGCAAAAATCCATTCAATGGTAATATGTTCACCAGATTCAGTTTTATGAGAAGTAACTGTATTTAAAATTTCGTTAGGTACTTAATAAAAAATAAAATTGAGATGCGCTTGCGTAGAAACGGAAACTTACTCGATATTTATTTCGCCCACCCCAGGTGTTGAAATCAGTCTTCTACGAGGTCCGAGATCTCAAACCCTCAGACGCACGGAAAAGCATAATCTGCATTCAACACACTGTACACCCTGTATATGTGCATACCTAGAGAAAAGAAGATAATTAACAGAGCTCTACTGATAATAACGTGTTATCCTCGCTTACCCCACATCCGCAGTTATGCGGTCGTATGATCAGATACGTCTATTGAAACACTGGAGTGGTGTATGTGTAAGGCGCTTTTGCAACGGCAAAAACTCAACTGATTAAATTCAAATTTAAAACACAAATGAAACGGCAGAATCGGAGGCCTACAATGGGTTTCCGATTCACATCCTCCCTTTTTTTTAAATACTTCCGACAGACTAAACAGATACACAGGGTATAACATGTAAGGAAATGGATATGTTAGAGTGCGCCACAGCACTTTTTTCCAAATAATTAACGCAATTTTTATTTGGAAATTACGCCCCCAAACTTTACGTTTCTTTTTATCAGGCTGTTCGACATAAGAGTGTACGTACACAACAAAATCGCGAATTTTTGTTTTGTTGTTCATAGATCTTCAGATAATCGTCTTGAAAGTAACAACGAATAAATTACTAATGTTCTCAGAGAAAAAATGTCAAAGAAATCACATTTCAATTTTCAAAAATGCAGCTTCTACTTAGATAGGTACTGAGTAGATCTTTCTTTGTTAGGTATTGCTTGAAAAATTGTTGATTACTAATAGTTTTGTGACAATTAATGCTTAAGATTTTCAAAAAATAAGATATTGTGGGTTTTCAGATATTGTTCGCGTCTAGAAAATCTGGAGATCAACCTGAAGGCATTTTTCATATTCTACAAAAAAAAACTATTCACAAACATTTGAATCAATGATCACATGATAGGGTAATTAAAACAAAATTTGAAAATTATAAAACTTTATTCCCTGTAACAGATTTGGACCCAATTAACATCACCATAGGAGACACCACATCAATTTAAAATTTCGTAATTTCTTGTGCGGCAGCAACAATATGCTTAGCTGAAATGCCGTAGTAGTCCAAGAGAGCGCTTGGAGGTCCAGAACGGGGAACTGTTGGAATGGCTAATTTCTTCACAATAATATCTCTCTCTTCCGCAACGGCAGATAACACAGCCTCTCCTAATCCGCCTTGTGGGTAATGATCTTCGACTGTTACAATTCGTCCGCCGACTTCTTTAGCGTGCTTAATTATGGCATCCTTATCGATTGGTTTGACAGTGAATGGATCCATAACTCTCACATTAACGCCAGACATCTCCAGCTCCTCTGCTGCCTTTAAAGCTTCTTGAACGGTTACGCCTGCACCGATAATTAAAACGGAATCTTTGCTAGATTTCTTTAAAATGTTAGCTTTTCCAATCTGTCAAAAATGAGTTGTGAACAAAACACTAATCAACGAGATACAAACTTACTGCAAAAGTATGATCATTTTCATAAACAACTTTAGTAGCCGGACGATTTGTTCTGATAAAGCAAATTCCCTTTGTGTTTGCCGCCATTTCTACAGCACGTTCACAAGCCACAGCGTCCGCTGGGTAAAAAACTGTACTACCAGGAATGGCACGGAACATGGCAAGATCTTCCAAGCCCATTTGACTTGGACCATCTTCTCCAATACTTACACCACAATGAGAACCGACAAAGTTTACATTTGTTTGAGATATGGCACCCATACGAATCTAGCAAGATACAGTTAAAAAATATGAGTACGCAGTGAATCCAACGCTACCTGATCAAATGCCCTTGTCAAGAAAGTTGCAAAAGTTGAGACGAAGGCAACTGTACGGTCTCTGCACGCAGCCCCGATGGCGACTCCCACCAAGTTTTGTTCGGCAATAAAACATTCAATGAAGCGAGTAGAATCGATTTTCTTGATCTTTTCCGAGTAGGTGGAATTTTTCATATCCCCATCTAAGGCAATGACTCTAGAGTTATTTTCCGCAATTTTGGCAAGGGCAGTTCCATAAGCTTGACGAGTAGCAATCGCTTCTCCTAGTTTATAACTGGGAGGAGATGATAATTTAATGTTTGAAATGTTCACCGGAGAGACGTCATCTTTGAGAGGCTTGCGGGGTTGTATCTTGAGTGGACCTTTATTTTTGATCATTCCCTCCAAATGCTGTAGGACAATGCTGGCCTGATCTCCCAACGGTTTACCGTGCCAATTTTCTACATCCTCAATTTTGGGGAAGTTTTTACCCTTTAACGTTTTCGCGATTAAGGCGGTCGGTTTATCGCTAGTGGTTGAAGCGACGTGGAACGCTTTGACAATTTCTTCGATATTGTGACCGTCGATCACAATCGATTGCCAACCGAACGCTTCCAAACGTTTTTGGTAAACCTCCACATTATGTTGTAAACTGGTTGGTTCTGACTGGCCTAGACGGTTGATGTCAAAAATTGCGCACAAGTTGTCGAGCTTATAGTAGCTGGCGAAATGGATCGATTCCCAGATTGATCCTTCAGCACTTTCACCATCGCCGACGAGACAGTATACCCTGAAATTACAGAACTCAATGTGGTACTAAAAAGTACAAGGGTAGTCCTCTAAGTTCACTTGACTAAGTTGAGTGGTAGAGCAACTGTTGCACATTATTCAACGTGTTGAAATTCGCCTAGGTTGATTTACTTTGTTGTAAACCGAAATTATTCATGTATGGGACTCAATTCGCTTATAAACTAATATTTTAATCGTTTGTGCCTCCATGTGTACAAGTTGCAGATATAAACCGACTTGTAGATTTAAGAAGTGGGTGTGTCCTTTACAAAAATATTTTATTAAGTCTGAATAAACAAAAAATAATCTTATCTGGTGTAGGTACAAAGATTGCTCGAGTAGCATTTTTACACTTTTTCTAATTCACCTCCTATTTTCCCCAACCGAATTACATGTACAATGAAATCAGATCTGCACGAGGTCATATGTCTTTGTATTAAATGCAGCTTGACTGACATTGACACAGCAGATGGTTAATTTGTTAACTATAATTAGAATTCAATGACGGTCTATGTATGATTTTGATTTTAGATCGGACTAAGCTCTGATTAATAATTTCATTATTGCTTACTTTAATAAGTTTTTCAATTGTGAAATTGTGAACACTAAACACTAATAATTAGATACTTATTCCTATATGTTCACCTTTTTTTTGGGATAGGTTTGAGCGAACATTTTTACACAAAATGATGAATTAGCGGTTGTTTATTGCTACTTCATATATCGTACTAAGACTTATTTGCAAGGTTTGTTGATGTGGTAGGTGTAATGCGGTTTAGTTCGACGTATAAATGCAGTAAGCCAAAAACAAGTTACATATCTCAAATGGTCTAGGGCTTTATTGTAGTAAATTACTTGTGGTACAAAATAATTTAGAGGCCAAATTCGCCTTAGATACAAAAAATACAGCAATAAACAGGTGCGATACTTAAAAACTTACTCACACAGACACATAGATAAAACAGAAATTATGAAATAGCTCACTGCTAATTAATAGAGGGTATTATTCTGATTATTATAACTTACAGTGTTTTTGGTATCTCATTCGAGCTTCTTAATTTAATGAATTTTAATATTTAGGAAACTTATGAACTTTAGCATGCCGTGTGCTGTCAGGATGCGCGGTGTCTGTTGTGTTACATGGGTAAATTGTATCACGCAAAAGTAAATCTTCAAAACGAAGCATTGAGCAAGTTGATGTAGGTCTTTTTAGCGCATTTTCGAAAAAATACGCTATTATATTCGTTATGACTGGCTGTCCGGCTGAGATCTCGGCAATTACAATAGCTAGAGACTTCAAATTTTCACTAAAAGCTTTCTGCTATAGTGTATAGATGTGCAGGCTCTAGTCTATTTTGAGTTAGATTACTTGTGAGATCGATAATTTTAAATTTTACTAATAAAATACTGATCTGTATTACCAAAAATGCGCTTTCATCATGCATAATGCTGATTTATAACTTGTTTGTATTATATGGCACATGTGATGCTAGATTTCACAAGTTTTCTTGAATCACGAATTTCTCCATTTTTTTAATATCAACCATATGCATATCGATTGCTCTTTTGAAATATTTAAAAAAAAAGCATTGCATTTGAAAAACAGTTGCATCGATTTTCGGTTAAACCGGAAGTGATACCGAAACTTTCAATATGCGATCTGATAAAAAAATGTGACAAATTTTTTGTATCTCACCAATAAAAGAGATATTGAGGTGACCCTCTTATCTCGAACGGGCAATAAACGATCCTATGTAAATTTATTAATATTTTGTTAATGAAAATCGCAAATTTTTCTGTATACGAATTTATTCTCCTCCGCCTTTGCTCCTGAATAAAATTATAATAATTTGAAACCACATGATTATCGGCTTATCACATTCCTTGATTTTTCCCCATTTCATATTGCACAGATTATTTTATCAAACCTATTTTTGTCCTTTTAATAAATACCGTAATGCTCCGAACAGCAAAAATTCATACATATCTCTATACACAGAATCTATTTCAGGTTGTGAGAGTCCGACCAAGTATACCTTAAGTGCCTTGGTGTACAGATGGCGACACCCGCTCCAAACAAATACCTTTTCTCTAACTTTGTATTGAAATGACAATGGAAGTCGAGGAAGATCTACCGCGAGCAAAGGCTAGTAGTACAATTTCCTAGGCACAAGAGAAAATTAATTACAGCTATTGCGACAAATATCTAGATTTAATTGTTGCTTTCAAATGTTTTAAAAGTAGGGATTATGGAAATTCATAAAAGATATGATATCTAGGGTTATCTAAATGAATGCACAGCTAGTGGTCATTCACATTACATAACATTCCGGATGGCATGTTTTATAGTCAGTTGTTAGCAACTAATAGAAAAAACTTCTTCTGTATATTACAAATTATAAATGAGGAATAGAATGAAATTTTTACAAATTTACAGAAAATGAGAATCGAGTTTGATTTATGTAACAAAAGATAAAAGTCTTATTATCTATAACATTGAGTTAAAGTGTAAGGTCATTTGGGAAAGAAACGGAGATATCAAATGTAACTCCAAATGGGGTAATATTAAGTTAGGTAATTAAAGAAATAGAAACAAAACCTTCCCCATACTTGTTGATGTAGTAGTTATTTAGTGGGACTAGTTCCGAATAGAAGTCATCATGGCTTGGTAATTGTTTACCTAATAAATTGCAGTAAAGTTTAATAAATTTGCAATAATTTACGGTAGCATGAGGGAAAGGTTCTTAAAATTTTTAAACAATGACAAATTAAATTGATGACACATATTGAAAATATAAATTATTAACTAACATGTTAAAATTATACATGTGTATAAAACACGAGCATACATGTGTATGTGTAGTCCATCATTTGCACTTTTAAGATGTCATCAATTTAATTTGTCATTCAAAATCTTAAGAACCTTTTTCGTCATGCAACCATAAATTATTGTAAATTATTGAACGTCACTACAAATCAGTTGTCAACAAGTCAGAAGATGACGTTAAGTCGGAACTGGTCGTACTAAATAACTAATAAATCAAAAAGTACCGGTTTTTTACATAGCTTATCTGTATAAAAAAAAATAAATAAAGTGCAGAAAACCACCTGTTTACCTGTAATTGGCCTTATCATAGTTTTTTCCGACAAATGCCATTCCCGCAGCAATTGCCAATCCTTGACCGAGAGATCCAGTGCCCACATCGATGAAGTTGAGTCTTGGAGTCGGGTGTCCTTCCAAATCGGACTCCAAGCGTCTCAATTTTTGCAAATCACTCACGGGGAATAAGCCGGCTTCGGCCCAAGCAGCGTACAAGATGGGGGCTGCATGGCCTTTAGATAACACAAACCTATCGCTTGAAGGATCCCTTGGCTCTAAAACTTTGTAACGCATTGTGTTGAAAAAGAGCACGGACAGTATTTCGGCTATCGACGAGCATGATGTTGGATGTCTAGCAAATAAGCATAAAATTAGTTATAACATCTAAAAAGGAAAAATAGTTCAATGTCATACATACACATTTGTACGCTGTTTAACATTAAAATTAACATACCCCGAATTACAGGCACTAGTTGAGGTGATGCTATGAATACGCAATTTATTTGCAATATCCTCTAAAATTTGAACTTCAGCAGACTTTTGAGCAGGCATGTTCGTTCTCGGTCAAACAACACTAAAGTGAAGGACAACACTACCGGTTAAAAGTTAAATAGTTGCAAGTCTTATCACCTAAGCATGCTCAATTCAGTCCACATTATCAAGGAATAAATTCGGAATTAAAAAAACTAACCCCACTTTCAGAAAGGCCGCATGTAACCGGTTTTGTATTGTATAAATTGAAATTGGGATTTTTCGCCGCGGGGAATTGCCCTAATTACCTACGTAGGTACTTACCCAGAATTTGAGGATTGCGTCGATGTTATTGCATGTACGCGAAGTTTATTGGCAATATCTTTGAGTTCTTGTACAATTTGGGCTTCTAATTTATGATAACCACCCATTGTGATCGAAAGTTAAATAAACATATAATCAATAAAAATTAAATTGTGGGAAAATGTGGACGGCGAGGTTGTGTTACCGCGGTAATAAGTGAAGTAACAAGCGTCCGCGCACGTCGCTACTTCTACAGTTAAATGTGAGGTATAACTCCCTCAGTTAGCGGCGTTATAGTGAAATCCTGCGTAACATAAAATAAATACATACGTTCATTCTAACAGTACTTGGTCGTTCCATTAGCGCGCGAAAAGTTCGAATTTTTGCGCACTCATTCCATTTAAAAATCTGACCACGCCTCCTACCGAATGGCGGCAACCACCAGAGCAAGAATCTTATTCAAAGACCACGTGTTTAGCTCATATCCGCCTAAAGTATCGCCTACACACAGCGCACATAATTAAGAAAATACATAGTGTGTGCGTGAAGAGCGTTCAAACGCAATTACGGGACAAATGGACCTCAGAGAGCACCTGGTTATCATACGGCCATACAAAATTTAACGTCCAAATTAACGCAAAAGGCCAAAATGGAAAAAGATCCTCCTAAACTTAAATCATGCGGTTACCTTATATAGAATTCCCAAAAGGCGAAATGCGTTGAAACGGTTCATTTCTTCAAATCTGGGACTAGTCTTTTATTTATTAAGCGGCAGAGCAAAGCTTTATAGGGGAGTCGACGGTGTCCGTCTGTCCGATAACTGTCAAACGCTTGAACCTATTTAGTTCAAACTTTGGACAATTTACCTATATGCCACAAGTAATGAGCCTATTGAAAATGGGTCAAAACCAATAACTCCTTGGGGTCACGCCTCTCTGTCTCAGCCAAACGCTTGAAACTATTTAGTTCAAACTTTGCACAGATGACCTATGTGCCACATGTAACAAGCCAATTGCAAATGGGCAGGGGCGGACTGGGTAACTGCGGGCCAGGTGGAATTGCATAGGTTACGGGCCATTAAAGTATTAGTGTAGTAATGAAGGGGGGGGGTTAGCTCTGAGGTGCACCACAAAAACATTTTAAAGTACTCCTTTCTCGAAAATCAATTACCATACAGTTTTTTTTAAATTGCAGCTGATAATTAAAAGTAACAAAATATACAATCCACACGAGGTGCGTCGCCTATCATTGTATTTCAGCACTTTCAAAATACTACGACAAAAAATGATAAATTCATTGTAAAACACTTCAATTAAAACAGAATTTTTTAACAACCTAACATCAACCCCAATTAGAGAAACGTGTTAATAATTTATTAATAGTGCAAGAAACTAAATACAGCACATACTTATAAATTTCCAACGATCTACAGGCCAGGTGGCAATCGCCACCCGCCCCCCCGAGCCAGTGCGCCCCTGGTTATACACTGCCTTTTTTTGAGCCCCGAAAAAAAATTGTCTCAAAAAATTGGCTCAGATCGACCCGGAAAAAAATTTTCTTATAGAATGTGGCCTGTAGAATCCATAATTTCAAACAGTTCCAAGATTGGGCTACTAGTTCAAAAGTTACAGCCCTTTGATTTTTTTTCGAAATTGGTTTCTAGTCTATAACTTTTGATTGAGAAGTCTGATCGAAAAAGTACGAATTGTTTTGGATTCTACGCCCAAAATTAATAAGAAAAAGTGTTTTCCCGAGAAATTTTGGTGCAGTCGATTTTTGGTAAAAAAGGAAGGTTATACACTGCCTTTTTTTGAGCCCCGAAAAAAAATTTCTCAGATCGACCCGGAAAAAAAATTTTCTTATAGAATGTGGCCTGTAGAATCCATAATTTCAAACAGTTCCAAGATTGGGCTACTAGTTCAAAAGTTACAGCCCTTTGAATTTTTCTTTCGAAATTGGTTTCTAGTCTGTAACTTTTGATTGAGAAGTCTGATCGAAAAAGTACGAATTGTTTTGGATTCTACGCACCAAAATTAATAAGAAAAAGTGTTTCCCCGAGAAATTTTGGTGTAGTCGATTTTTGGTAAAAAAGGAAGGTTATACACTGCCTTTTTTTGAGCCCCGAAAAAAAATTGTCTCAGATCGACCCGGAAAAAAAATTTTCTTATAGACTGTGGCCTGTAGAATCACTAATTTCAAACAGTTCCAAGATTGGGCTACTAGTTCAAAAGTTACAGCCCTTTGAATTTTTTTTCGAAATTGTTTTCTAGTCTATAACTTTTGATTGAGAAGTCTAATCGAAAAAGTACGAATTGTTTTGGATTCTACGCCCCAAAATTAATAAGAAAAAGTGTTTTCCCGAGAAATTTTGGTGTAGTAGATTTTTGATAAAAAAAAAGGAAGGTTGTACACTGCCTTTTTTTGGCCCGAAAAAAAAATGTCTCAGATCGACCCGAAAAAAAATTTTCTTATAGACTGTAGCCTGTAGAATCCATAATTTCAAACAGTTCCAAGATTGGGCTGTTAGTTCAAAAGTTACAGCCCTTTGAATTTTCTTTCGAAATTGGTTTCTACTCTATAACTTTTGGTTGAGAAGTCTGATCGAAAAAGTACCAATTGTTTTGAATTGTACGCACCAAAATTAATAAGAAAAAGTGTTTTCCCGAGAAATTTTGGTGCAGTCGATTTTTGGTAAAAAAGGAAGATTATATACTGCCTTTTTTTGAGGCCCGAAAAAAAATTGTCTCAGATCGACCCGGAAAACAAATTTTCTTATAGAATGTGGCCTGTAGAATCCATAATTTCAAACAGTTCCAAGATTAGGCTACTAGTTCAAAAGTTACAACCCTTTTAAAGTATCGAAATACTTTGCGAAGTATTCGAATACTAAATATTTGTGAAAGTATTTGAGTTACAAATACAAATACTGCTTCCATAAAATTTAATTACAAAGTATTTGAATACTTTAAAGGATTTGAATACTAAAAAGTATTTACAAAATCGAATACTGCCCAGCTCTGCTTCAGATGGGTTCAGGGCCGGATTTACCATGATGCCATGTGAACCCGAGCCCATAGCGGTAAATTTTTAGGGGCGGCAAAAAAAAAAACAAATTTGAGAAATAATTCTACCGTACTATCGTAGAAAAATAACATAGCCTCTTAAGAAATTGAAGTTGGAATGTTACGCACACTTTTACCAACTTAAAAGTAATCATAAAATATGGAATAATCGACGAAATTATGTGAACTTAACCATTAAGATTGTGGAAAATTTGAGGTTTCTCCCGCAAAGTTTTTAGCGCATTTTTGAAAAAAATACGCTATTATATTCGTTATTGCTGGCAGGCCGGCTGTCCGCGTGAGTTCTCCACAACTACAATAGCTAGAGAATTCAAATTTTCACTAAAAGCTTTCTGCTATAGTGTAGATGTGCAGGCGCTAGTCTATTTTGAGTTAGATTACTTGTGAGATAGATAATTGATGAAAATAAATTCGATATGGGTGTCGGAGGTGCTATAATTTTACCGTTAGATAGCGCTACCAGTATAAAAACTTATTATTTACTTTGTGATTTGTTTTACAAAATGAAGACGTTCCGTCAATTGAAATTAACTAAAATTAATTATTTAACGCAGCCAAAATTACTCGTGAGATCGATAATTTTAAACTTCGCTAATAAAATACTGACCTGCATTACCAAAAATGCGCTTTAATCATGCATATGCTGATTTACAACTTGTTTTTGTTGAAAACGCTTAATTAAAATAACGTCACGTAACCGTTAGATTATCTGAATTATCTGAAACACGATTCAGTGGTTACATCTTTGTATATTGGATTTCATTGTTTAAACTGTAAAATAAACTATGGAATAAGTTATTTGAAATTAAAGTCTTTTATTATTTTGGAAAACCACTGCTGAATTTCACATTGTAAATATTACGTAAAACGTATATTCTTAAAAGTAAAATTAGATATAGCCCCATAATCACCTCCTGTTGATGTAATGACTAAATTTATTTAAAAACTAAACAGTTATTTTTTGTAGTTCAAACAACAGATATGGTATTATACTTTGTTTCAATAACACATGTTTTTACTATTAATTAAATCAATCTGAACAAATTAGGAGTAAAAAATTTCTGCAAAGAGTAAAGTATAACTTTGGTTGGGGTATTTTTAATTGTTTGGGGGGGGGGGGGCATTTAGATCCGGCCTAGATGGGTTGGGTACTTTTCACGTAATGGAAAGTATGATTGTGACTCCCCATGATTTCTCATATGTCCCGAGAAACAAATAGCCCAGCTGAGGAAGTGCTCTGCTTCTGAACTTATGCACAAAAATCTTCCTTTTCAGCTGAAAACCCTCCAAACAGTATCAACAAAACTATGGTTATATGGGAGCTTAAAAAAAGGTGAACATCCCGTGATGGAATGCGTTCATGGAAGAAGCAACTGCAGAGAAATACTGTTAAACATCCAAAATTATATGTCCGCCATTCATCAACCATCCCCCGTCCAATTTTGACACAGTTCTCAATGCCCTGCATAGGATCAATAGATATGGTTATGAGTGGAAGTGATCTAAACTAAAGGAACTGCTATTTGTGCCGAAATAGCATTGAGATGTTGCTTGGCCATGCTTATTCTAAAGCGGCGAGATCCTATAGTTTGGCATATCTTTTCTTGGTAAATGAAATTATAAAAACAATTCAGTTGACGGAAGTAGAATACAGCATTATTGAGGACATTCTTCTGAAAGTTCTTGAATTCTGCCAGCACAAGAAAATGCGAAAACGCTCTTTGCAAGCTTGAAAGCAATGCACCAACCGCAAACTAACGGAAGGTCGTAAAATTGAATCCAAGTACAAGGATTCCAATGATGCATGATGCATTGGAGAAAATTTTACGGGCCAGACAGGAACTGAGAGAATTAAGGCTAGCTCATGGTTCTCCCGACCTCCCCTCAAACGGTTTTCGGAATTTATCATTGGACACATGTGCACTAAGTCTCGATTTCTCATTAACTAACCGATCGATCTAAAAAAAATGGTTTTGTAAGTAACGAAAACCCCTTCTAAATTATTTGACGCTCATCCCATTTCAAAATTTTTGGCAACCCCTAACACAGGATTAAATAAAAATTGACCCGCTCGTTATAATAATCGACTAGTTTAATTGCTTTGTCAAAACGTTTATTTTATGGAAGTACAAGTTTTCGTTGGGACAGCCTTAGATAATTCAGACCTTTAAGGGGTACTTGTAAATGAAGAGACAACCTTTATCACAAAAGTATTCAATTTTTCAATATTTTTCCAAGGTTTCTTTGTGGTTTATCTTGTGACCTTAAACCTTAAAATTTTTACCGTCTACTCTTGATCCTTATATTTGTGCATCCTTTCTGATCAGAATACGACAATAACTTCTGTAAAAATTTAGAGGATTAAATGGAAAAGCGGCATTCGGAAAACTTTACCGGAACATTTCCTTCAACAAAAACAATATTATTATTTTACAGTGATATTATTAATATGGGTGTATAATAAACAAGCCGTGCGAAACGAGATAAAGTAGAAAAAATCATAAATAAGTTAGCATACATAAATTAGATCTGCTAACAAGCCGTGTTAAAAACTTGGACGCAAAACTCAGAAAAAAGGACATTATAGCAAAGCACAATTAATCACATTGTATAAGACTGTCGATTATTAATCTCGTGCATGAACAATAGCAATGTTCGAGAGGCATTCAAAACAATTCGCACGATTTACAATAAATGCAGATACGCGCGAATATATAGGGGAAAATGAGAATAATGTTGAACCTTTCCTTATTCCGTAAAATGGCCGCAATTAAAATTAATTCCGATTTAATTTTCCAGCTACATACATCCAATTTGTAATGCTAACAGTTTGAATTTCCTGTTTTTCGAAATGAAGTTCGTTTCTTTCTACATACAAACGGTGCACCTCCTACCAATTAAGTTAATTTTCAAAACCGTCCCAAGCTGTGATTTAAATTCCTTTCTCTATTGTAAGCTTTCAACCAGTGATTACATATACATATAATCATGGTACTCGAAACGAATAAAAAATAATTACCTACTGTAAGACTGATTGTTTAAACTAATATGTAGTTTTGAAACAAATTTTGTTTTTAGTCATTTAGGTGCCTTCAATTCAGTGTCATTGTCTCCCCTTTCGTTCGACCCTTAGGTGTCTCACGATGCAGATGGACATTGAGTTCTCATGTGGTTTGTCAACCATCCTGGTTAAAATCCTGATGCGATTTTCTGCTTTGCCATCGTAAATGACAAAACGCACTTTTCCGCAGAATGAAAATTGCTAATATGCTAATGTCTACAATAAACAAAATTGTTCCAAAATTGTCTATACTTGGAAAGCACATGCCAAGATGATTATTGAATTGGTGACCAGTAATATACTCCGATTTTGCATTTTGTCCTGCGCATTTGACATTTTTATAATTCACGGCAAGTGAACGATGATGGAAAACATTCGGAGAGAGGGTACCAAGATCTCTACAGATATACTCATTTTCGAATTTCGTTTCTTGATCCACTAATTTAATATTATTCCTGATGCAATTATCGCAAGTTATTAAGTAATTAATTCTGCTGCGTCTATTCGAACTTAAAAAAATTCAACATTTCCCATTGTACTTAGCAGCCTACATCATATTTAACTAATAACGTCTTTCTACCTTGGAATCGGCGAAGAGCCTTCGGGTAAAATGGTCCCCCGTATATATTAGACTATTATCACAGATAAAATACCCTTTTATCTGTGCTATTATAGTATACCAGCCCTGGGAAATTTGTGAAAAAAAGAAGGAAAATGTCCCCAGGAAATTTGCGTCAAATACCATTCACATTTTACAAGGGAACAGGAAACGGTTTGAAAACGATCATGTACTCGTAGACGACCTCTCGCGTTCTAAGTGAATGAATCTGCATTCTTGGAAATGCATATAATACCCTATGGGAAGTTGCAAAGTTGTTATCCAATCGAATTATGTAATGTCTGAGTTACCTCTATGTAGAGATTAATCAATCAACAATTTGTATGTCATTTTCCGATCTTTCAAATCACTTTACGAAGATTAATGTTCTAAGTGATGCGCAAAAAATGTTACATGAAATATGAATACTCGTAGAATGCTTTTGAAAGTACTTGACAGCTATACCATCATACATGGAGAAAAACTAATTTTCACTTCGATTTTCTGCCTTTCACAGTTTAGAATCGTTTCGAAGTCGAATACCTGTCAACATTTAGTCTATCTACCGTTTTAATCATTTTCATTAATTGTTTGACTGTTCAATTACAAAGCACAGTGCTTTAGAGAAATACGTTTCTAAGGTACTGTGGAAAATCACTAAATATCGAAAACCATCTCCTTTCTTTTATTAAAATAAATAAAAACGGCACATTTCAAGAAGACACCACATTGAATAGGTATAGTTCGACTATGGCATTTTTATAATTTTCTGCATGTAAATGTACCTAACATTTTATGCCAATATTGACTTATTTGAGCACTATTTTTGAATATGTCATATTTTGAAAGTTTTTCGAAAATTTTTAAATAATTGATGGAACTTTATTATAGCGTCCTTACAAACATTAAAATTCAATTCAGATTTTTTTTTAATTTAATTTTTGAAATTCAATAAAGTGCGAATGGCTAGAACTTTGAGAGTTTGAATGAATTAACATTTATTGGGACTCATTTAAATTTCATTTTAAGTTATAAATTAAAATGAAATTTAAATGGTAGTTAAATCGCTTCTTAGTGGTCTTCAAATAAATTATATTAAGAATATTAAAAATTCATCCACAGAATCTTCGACCCAAGAGCCAACCGAGGCGGAATATATTCACTCTAAAAATCCTACTCTTCCCAAGGAATTTCCCCTAAGTAAATGCATCTACCGAAAATTTATATTTAGAAAACAACCCAAGTATTTATCAATTACGAATGTATATTGTATTCTTTTCTTGAGACTGAGTTTTTAAGGGGTGAATTCATTTGAGTCGAGTGAGCTTTAAATATGCGTTTTTTTCGTAGAATTTGGTAAAGTGGAATTTTTCCGATTTCTAAGCGTAGCATATAAGAGGATAATTTCAGGATTGATTTTTGCCGATAATTTGTACGATAAGTTTCTTTCTGTAAAAAAAGATTTGTAAGCCGTGGCGGAAATTATCAATCACGTTTATTCTACGTATTTCAATTCAATAGAGCTTTGTTTTCCTTTAACGACTTTTGGAAGTTTTTAGATCCGTAGATAAAGAGGTATCTTATCCTTGGTAGGGTTTCGTTACAGAAAAAGGTGATCAAAAAGGTAGTCAGCCGGTACCCGTTAAAAAAGATGTAAGTCCACCGAAATTCATAACATGAGTAACTACAAGGTACCTACTGCGCAAAGCTCATTCATTTCGGGGAGACCTCGAATAAAATTCCTTCTTGGGTGAAGATCTATATTAGGTGGAACTATCCTAAGACAGGTTCTCTGGTTCTCCACTTTCCTCCTGCTTCATTTGGGTAACTTTTCCTTCCCATTATTATTTGTTAGTAGTCCAGTTATTGGTCTTCCTTCCATTGAACTCTCTTTCGATGGCCCTTCTCATTAAACAGTCTCGTTTTAAAATATGTCCTATCCACACTCCTTAGGTATTCATATTGATCTTAAAAAAACTCCTTTCCTCGCCCGTTCTTTTCAAAACATCCTCATTCTTCATTCTTTCTGTCGACTCTACGTGCTCCATTTTCGGCCATCACTCAATGCTTTCTAAATACCTTTCTTTGTTATTCCTAGTTCACGTTTCCGTTCCGAACGAAGGCCTTAGCAAATCTTTTTCGCAGTAGGCAATCTTTTCACCTTTCCGAATGCAGTCTTTCCTTGATACTCTTCTACTCTTTACATCCTCTGTACAACTTCTGTTCTATGTTATAATACGGTACTCATTCTAACTGTATCTTTACTTCTTCATCTTCTTCACCGATCAGTATTATTTTTGTCCTGCCGGTTACCTTCGTTACCAAACTCCCTTTCAACCAATATTATTTTCTCCATCATTAGTTGTAGTTCCTTCTCTGTTTCTGCAAGTACTGCCGTGTCGTCTCCGCATTTTATTGTCTTTATGTTGTCACTACCTATCTTTAATCCTTCAAATCTCCTTACCGCCTTTTCTAATAATTTTTCCGTTTAGATGTTGAAAAGGACACCCCTCACTGCTCTTCCTATATTCACTTCCTCAGTTTCTTCCCCATTCACTCTGACAACCCCCTCCTGGTTTCTATACAGCTCTCTTAACAGTCTTCTATACCAATGTCTCTCAGTACTTTCAACAATACTATCCAGTGGACTCTGTCAAATGCTTTTGTCCCAGTCTATCAAGCATACATAAACATTTCTATTAACGTCCTATCATTCTTTTCTATATCGTTCTTAGACAACCAATGACGTCTCTTATCCCTCGTCCCTTTCTAAATCCAAATTGCTCATCTCTCATACTTCTCTATCTTACTTTGTATTCTTCTTAACACTATTCTCGTTAAAAGGCTAAAATCTTAGTTACATTGCTTATGCAGCTTATGGTCCTGTAATCCTTACATTCCTTCGCAGGATTTTTCTTTGGTAACGTGATGAATGTAGTTTTCGTGTGGCCAAATACCCGTATTATACATTATGTTTGGTATCTCTGGTCATACCAAACGGTTTAATACCTTCAGTGCCTCTGCGGAAATACCATCAGAGCCAATCGCTTTCTTATCCTTTAGTTTAGCTTTAGATCATTAATTTCTCTTTCTACTTCACGCCTCATAAGCTCTGGTCCTTTATTGTCCTCCTTACACTCCGATTCCTCTTCACCTCTAAACCATCTTACTGCACCTTATTCGACTCATGAAGTTCTTCTATAGGTATATTCTTTTCATACTTTCTGGTATTACATTGGTAGCGTTTTGATCCAACTTCTTTTTGAACAAAATTGCTTCTGATTCTTTTTTCTGTCCTCCTTTGTAAAGCATCTTGATCATCTTGTAATCTCCTGCGTCAAACTTTCCTGCTCCTAGTACATAATTTTGTATCGTTTCGTTTCGCTCACTATATTTTCTAGTTTTCCTTTTCTGTTCATTGTTCTTATATTCCAGGCACCGAGCTTTAAACGTGAATTGTTTCCTTCTTTGCTTTAACTCTACACTCATGTGAGCATTTTACTCCGGAACTGTCATAATAAAGAAAGGACGTCATGTTAAAAAAAAGGTGTAAGTAATTTAACACCAAATAGGAAGGGAGTAGTCTGGATAGTTTTTTTAGAGAGATTCGATCTAAAAAGTTCCAAGAGCAACTCACGTTAAGTTGACGCCGAGCTTACCATAGCGCTTTTTTCGGTTATCGGAGCATTAATTTCTCACGAGTTTTCCAAAAAAACGAAGATTTCTGTCGGCAAGTGAAGTGCGAAGTTTCCGGCGCGTATGCTAAAAAACAACATTAAAAGGACGGACCTTCTTAATTCGAGTTCGTATGGAGGGTGAACTGATAGTTAACACACGTATTGTAAAGTGTCTTGCGTGTGGAAAATGTCTCCTTTTCATGCAGCAATATAAAAAATATTTAGAACCTTAATAAAACTTGTTAATCATAAGTTGTCGTTCGAGCTAACAGTTCGAGGAAATGTCATCCTATATGTAGAGATTCCCCGGTTAATTAGTAGAAGAAAAAGTATCCGACGGAAGGGTTCCAAGCTGCAGCTCCATTAGGTAATCTTCTATACCATTGTCGAGTAGCAGGGTGCTTCGGCCTTAATATTATATCGCCCTTTAGCTACGAGAATAAGTATGTATGTTACGAGGTACCGTAGTCTACATTGAATTTTGTTGGGGGCTTTTTGGTGTGGTGAGGTGTGTTTTCCAAGAGAGGCAAGAGATAATATTTCTGAACTAATTTACCAGGATTCGTATTTTCAAATTTCGGATTTATTCGTATAATATCCTGCGGCATGCCCTAATAATCACAAAATCAATCACTGTCCCCCTTTTTTTTCGTAAAAGTTAATCGAACAAACTAATCATTTTAAATTAAAAGACATTGGAGTTATTTTTCCGTAATAAATCCTTTTATATGAGAGTTTTCGTACCAGCATAAACTCGGAACAAAGTTTTAGAAGGCTTTTCAGCTTTATCCAATATGTTTTATTTCGTTTCTAACGTGCAACAAATCGATCGTGGTATTTAGTACAGTATAGAATACAAAAAGAGTTTTAAAATTGGTTTATCGATTCGGAAGTAAGTAAAGTAAGTAAAGAGCATGACTTGCCCAACAATTAACGCTTTTCCTACATAAATTCTTCAGTAAACGTAATCGTGTGATAATCCATCACGATTCGCGTTAATAAAGTGCTGCAAATTAAAATCTAAGGCACGTAAGCAATATACAATTTTATCCCAAGCGTAGTGCTTATATTTTTAATGATTATCCACTTTGTATAATAACTTTAAAATGAGTAAAATTATTTAATGTAGGAATTTTCAAAAGAAATAACTTTTTAACAACTGTTTTGCATTAAAGTATAATAATAAGGGACATTAAGACAGCCATATAAAATTATCTATAATAAAGCAGCTAATTTAAAGTGCATCGTGATAGAAAATTTTCTCTGAAAGCAAATTTTCCAATTCAATTACGTGAGTTGCTAAATCGAATATAGAATTTTTAACCGAATACAAGAGGCTGATTCTTGAATAAGTCGAAAATGAAGTTTTGAATTTTTCTTTAAAATCAGAACCTCATTCTGGGTACCGAAGAGAGAAAAAAAAACGAAATAATAAAGGTCACATAATTTAAAATTTGTGTAGAAAACTTTCAATTCAATTTGAAGTTCAATTTCGATATTCAGTAGTTGGAAAGTTCAATCGAATTTAAGTTTGAAAAGATTTCTAATATCAAATGTCACGTATATTTCATGAATACTCGAGCAGTTTTCGCAAAAAAAAAACCCGGTACGAGAAAATACACTCTCTTTGCGCTCATGAAATTATGGAAATCGATTTATTGCTGAACTGTGATGGGATTTGGTTTTTGACGCATAGATTTCGGGCTCTCTTTCATCATCAGCATCGGTAAAAAATTGGAGTTTCGTCTTTTATCTTTAGAGGGTGTGAAGAAGTAAACGTGAGAAAAATCCCAGATCAAGAGTTTCGTTAAGACAATACGATATCTATTCTATAAGAGAATTTTTAAATGAATTTTCCATAAGTCTTCGAAATAATAATTAGAACGCGCTGTACACTAATTACCGCAATAACTTGAGAAGTTCTTGCTTTGACCATCATTTACGCCCACAATCCTAAGGATAATTCTAGCCTGTTGCTTACATACAAAAGAAAGTGCTCATTACCATTCAAGTCCCCCGACTAACCTAATAACCGCTTCAAGCATTCCGCCGCAAACTACTAATCAAGAGGAACTGCCGATATTTTGCAGTATTTACCGGCAGCAGCGAAATGACTTCTTCGGTAGCGCGAGAAAAGGGGGTGACCAAAAAAAAAAAGCTAAATATTTACACAACAGTATACAACTGCGAGTATTGATCTGTGTATCTACCAACTTTCTGTGGCTTCATTTACTAATCCCATGCTCTACCTATGTAAAGCTCTTTGTTTACTTTCTTGGGGTAGGATTCAACAAATTTCACGTTTTAGTCACAAGTTAAATACTAGCGGCACGACGTCGGGAATGCTAAAATTATTAAATCCTCCACTTTGTCTTCTAATGTTTTATAATAATTATAATTAAGGGCGGCAGCAATAAAAATGGTGTTAATTATTCCGCGTTATTCAACATTTTAATGTACGTTTCCGCTTTGCCGTCACAGTTCATATTTTACTATTTGCTTAACTTGGATGACGAATTAATATAATATTTATTTGCTCAGACTTTAATTACGGGTTTCCGTTTTGTATTAATAATAGTGGGAAAATGCGCCCTAATTACACTCGTCACATCGATCGTTACGGTTTCTCAAACATTTTTGGTGTAACCGTTCATTAAAGAAAAACAGCTCGTTTAAATATTACAATAGAGCACCTTTGTTGTGTGGTTAGATTGAATTAGACTCCCATAAAGAATTTTTGTAATTGAGATTCCGATATTGTCCCCCATTTACAGATCTGAGACGTAGGACGTCACAGAAATATAGCAGAATTTAGTTGAGTCAAAATTTGCAAAAACGAGTTTTGCAAAAACGAGTTTATTGGCGGAGAGGGAGGGGGTTCGTTTTTTGAGAAATTACTTCTGGGACTGGGTATTTCTTGGATAGGTGAATACCGCAGAGGTTTGAGACGGATGTTCATGGCGAATTTAAGAAGACTGTATTGACACTTGGAATTTTATAATCTCTCCTCGTACACGCATCTGGTAGAAGAAAAATCTTAATATTGACTTAAAAATTTTAAATTTGGGAGACTCGATGTCCCCGAAAATTCCAAATAATTTATTAGGCAACTTTTGGTTAACGCCTGAAATAAATCTACCATGAAAAACTGTATCTGAGTCGCACAGTGGATTCGAATAAACATACAATTAATTGATTTGACAA